>NC_091231.1:1315317-1400317 GCF_040958095.1 Procambarus clarkii
GCTATATAGTCGTAATGGCTTAGTGCCTCCCGATAATTACCACACCTCCCCCATAGACACTGTTGGATAAGAACATATGTCACAACCACCTCCATTATAGCAACGCCCCCCGCCTCTCCTCCATGGCACCTACCGTAACGAGTCGGAAAACCCCTCTATGGCAAACTTGGTGAGATTGTAGGGTGAGAGGCGTTCCCGCCCCATGATTCCCCCAACGCTGGACATGACCACCAGGCGACCTGCTGGGGAAACACTGCTAGATGAGTCGGATACGGACAGGGTGGTAGTAATGTTCCTAAGTCCGGGACAGGCCAGTAGAGGTGTCCCTGAGTCGGAGACAGGCCAGTACTGGTGTCCCTGAGTCGGAGACAGGCCAGTACTGGTGTCCCCGAGTCAGGGACAGGCCAGTACTGGTGCCCCTGCGTCAGGGACTGGCCGGTACTGGTGCCCCCGAGTCATTAACAGGCCAGGAGAGGTGCCCCAAGTCAGGGACTGGTCAGTATTGGTGCCCCTGAATCGGGGCTAGACCAGTAGTGGTGCCCCCGAGTCAGGGACAGACCAGAAGAAGTGCCCCTTCGTCAGGGACAGGCCGGTACTGGTGCCCCCGAATCAGGGACAGGACAGGAGAGGTGCCCCATGTCAGGGACTGGTCAGTACTGGTGCCCCTGAATCAGGGCCAGACCAGTAATGGTGCCCCCGAGTCAGGGACAGACCAGAAGAAGTGCCCCTTCGTCAGGGACAGGCCGGTACTGGTGCCCCCGAATCAGGGACAGGACAGGAGAGGTGCCCCATGTCGGGGACTGGTCAGTACTGGTGCCCCTGAATCAGGGCCAGACCAGTAGTGGTGCCCCCGAGTCAGGGACAGACCAGTAGAGGTGCCTCTGAGTCAGGGAGATGTCAGGGACAGACCAGCACTGGTACCCCTGAGTCAGGGACAGGTCAGTACTGGTGCCCCTGAGTCAGGGACAGGTCAGTACTGGTGCCCCTGAGTCGGGGACAGGTCAGTACTGGTGCCCCTGAGTCAGGGACAGGTCAGTACTGGTGCCCCTGAGTCAGGGCCAGACCAGTAGTGGTGCCCCCGAGTCAGGGACAGGTCTGTACTGGTGCCCCTGAGTCAGGGACAGGTTAGTACTACTGCCCCTGAATCAGGGACAGGTCAGTAGAAGTGCCCCGAGTCAGGGACAGGCCAGTAGAAGTGCCCCAAGTCAAAGACATGCCAGTGCTAATGCCCCTGAGTTCAGAACAGACCAGTAGTGGTGCCCCTGCGTCAGGGACAGACCAGTATTGATGCCCCCGAGTTAGGGACAGACCAGTACTGGTGCCCCTGAGTCGGGGACAGACCAGTACTGGTGCCCCTGAGTCAGGGACAGACCAATAGAGGTGCACCTGAGTCAGGGACAGGCCAGTACTGGTGCCCCTGCGTCAGGGACAGGTCGGTACTGGTGCCACTGAGTCAGGGACAGGTCAGTACTGGTGCCCCTGCGTCAGGGACAGGTCAGTACTGGTGCCACTGAGTCAGGGACAGGTCAGTACTGGTGCCCCTGAGTCAGGGACAGACCAGTAGAGATGCCCATGAGTCAGGGACAGGTCAGCACTGGTGCCTCTGCATCAGGGACAGGTCAGTACTGGTGCCATTGAGTCAGGGACATGCCAGTAGTGGTGCACATGAGTCAGGGACAGACCAGTAGTAGTGCCCCTGAGCCAGGGACATGGCAGTACTGGTGCCCCTGAGACAGGGAGAGGCCAGTACTGGTGCCCCTGAGCCAGGGAGAGGCCAGTACTGGTGCCCCTGAGCCAGGGACAGACCAGTAGTGGTGCCCCGAGACAGGGACAGGCCAGTACTGGTGCCAACGGGTCAGGGACAAACCAGTAGAGGTGCCCCTGCGTCCGGAACAGACCAGTAGTGGTGCCCCCTGCGTCAAGGACAGACCAGCACTGGTGTCCCTGAGTCAGGGACAGGCCAGTACTTGTGCCCCTGAATCAAGGACAGGCCAGTACTGGTGCACAAGTCAGGGACAGGCCAGTACTGTGTCCCTAAGTTAGGGACAGGCCAGTACTGATCCCCCTGAGTCAGGGACAGGCCAGTACTGTGTCCCTAACTTAGGGATAGGCCAGTACTGGTGCCCCAGAGTCAGGGACAAACCAGTACTAGTGCCCCCGAGACAGGGACAGGTCAGTAGTGGTGCCCCCCAAGTTAGGGACAAGCCAGTACTAGTGCCCACGAGACAGAGACAGGACAGTACTGGTGCCCCTGAGTCAGGGACAGACTAGTAGTGGTGTCCGAGTCAAGGACAGACAAGTAGAGGTGTCCCTGAATCACGCACAGACCAGTAGTGGTATTCCTGGGTCAGCGACAGGTCAGTACTGCTGCCCCTAAGTCAGGGACAGACCACTAGATGTGGCCCTGAGTCAGGAACAGACCAGTAGTGGTGCCCCTGAATCGGGGACAGACCAATAGAGGTGCCCCTGCGTCAGGGACAGGCCAGTACTGGTGCCCCGAGACAGGGACAGACCAGTACTGTTGCCCCTGATTCAGGGACAGGCCAGTAGAAGTGCCTCGAGTCAGGGACAGACCAGTAGAAGGGCCCCAAGTCAAAGACATGCCAGTACTAATGCCCCTGAGTCCGGAACAGACAAGTAGTGGTGCCCCTGCGTCAGGGACAGACCAGTACTGATGCCCCCGAGTTAGGGACAGACCAGTACTGGTGCCCCTGAGTTAGGGACAGATAATGGTGACCCTGAATCAGGGACAGACCAATAGAGGTGCACCTGAGTCAGGGACAGGCCAGTAGTTGTGCACCTGAGCCAAGGAAAGATCTGTAGTGGTGCCCCTGAGTCAGGGACAGGTCAGTACTGGTGCCCCCTGAGTCAAGGACAGACCAGTATTGGTGCCCCTGAGTCAAGGACATGCCAGTACTGGTGCACAAGTCAGGGATAGGCCAGTACTGTGTCCCTAAGTTAGGGACAGGCCAGTACTGGTGCCCCTGAGACAGAGACAGGTCAATACTCGTGCCCGAGTCAGGGACAGACCAGTACTTGTGCCCCTGAGACAGAGACAGGTCAATACTCGTGCCCGAGTCAGGGACAGGTCAGTACTGGTGCCCCTGCGTCAGGGAAAGACAAGTACTGGTGCCCCCGAGTCAGGCACAGGCAAGTACTGGTGCCCCCGAGTCAGGGACAGACCAGTAGATGTGCCTCTGAGTCAGGGACAGAGGCACTGACATGTCAGTACTGGTGCCCCTGAGTCGGGGAACAGGTTAGTATTGGTGCCACTGAGTCAGGGACAGGTCAGTACTGGTGCCCCTGCGTCAGGGACAGACCAGTAGTGGCACCCCCGGGTCATGAACAGACCAGTAGAGGTGCCCCTGAGTCAGGGACAGGTCAGTACTGGTGCCCCTGCATCAGGGACAGGTCAGTACTGGTGCCACTGAGTCAGTTTCTGTTTCTGGCCGCTAGAGGCGAAAATCGCGCGATTTTTAGCCACTAGCGGCGAAATTCGCACGATTTTTGGCCGCTAGCGGCGAAAATCGCACGGTTTTTGGCCGCTAGCGGCGAAAATCGCGCTATTTTTGGCCGGTAGCGGCGAAAATCGCGATTCTTGCCCGCCAGCTGCGAAAATAGCATGGTTTTTGGCCGGTAGCGGCGAAAATCGCGCGGTTTTTGGTCGGTAGCGGCGAAAATCGCGCGGTTTTTGGCCGGTAGCGGCGAAATTCGCACGAATTTTGGCCGCTAGCGGCGAAATTTGCACGATTTTTGGCCGCTAGTGGCGAAAATCGCCCCATTTTTGGCCGCTAGCGGCAAAAATAGCCCTTTTTTGGCGGCTAGCGGCGAAAATTGGTCGATTTTTGGCAGGTAGCGGCGAAATTCCAGGCAGGTAGCGGCAAAAATCGCATGGTTTCTGGCCGCTAGCGTCGAAAATAACGCCGTTTTCGGCCGTTAGCGGCAAAAATCGACCGATTTTTGGCTGCTACCGGCGAAAATCGCACGGTTTTTGGCCGCTAGCGGCGAAAATCGCGCTATTTTTGGCCGGTAGCGGCGAAAATCGCGATTTTTGCCCGCCAGCTGCGAAAATCGCATGGTTTTTGGCCGCTAGCGGCGAAAATCGCGCTATTTTTGCCCGCCAGCTGCAAAAATCGCATAGTTTCTGGCCGCTAGCGGCGAAAATCGCGCGATTTTTGGCCGCTTGCGGCGAAAATCGCCCGATTTTTGGACGCTAGCGGCGAAAATCGCACGGTTTTTGGCCGCTAGCGGCGAAAATCGCGCTATTTTTGGCCGGTAGCGGCGAAAATCGCGCGATTTTTGCCCGCCAGCTGCGAAAATCGCACGATTTTTGGCCGCTAGCGGCGAAATTTGCACGATTTTTGGCCGCTAGCGGCGAAAATCGCCCCATTTTTGGCCGCTAGCGGCGAAAATAGCCCCTTTTTTGGCCGCTAGCGACGAAAATCGGTCGATTTTTGGCAGGTACCGGCGAAATTCGCGCGATTTTTGCCTGCCAGCTGCAAAAATCGCATGGTTTCTGGCCGCTAGCGTCGAAAATAGCGCGGTTTTCGGCCGTTAGCGGCAAAAATCGCCCGATTTTTGGCCGCTAGCGGCGAAAATCGCACGGTTTTTGGCCGCTAGCGGCGAAAATCGCACGGTTTTTGGCCGCTAGCGGCGAAAATAGCACTATTTTTCGCCGGTAGCGGCGAAAATCGCGATTTTTGCCCGCCAGCTGCGAAAATCGCATGGTTTTTGGCCGCTATCGGCGAAAATCGCCCTATTTTTGGCCGCTAGCGGCGAAAATCGCGATTTTTGCCCGCCAGCTGCGAAAATCGCATGGTTTTTGGGCGCTAGCGGCGAAAATCGCGCGGTTTTTGGCCGGTAGCAGCGAAAATCGCGCCATTTTTGCCCGCAAGCTGCAAAAATCGCATAGTTTCTGGCCGCTAGCGGCGAAAATCGCGCTATTTTTGACCGGTAGCGGCGAAATTCGCGCGATTTTTGCCCGCCAGCTGCAAAAATCGCATGGTTTCTGGCCGCTAGCGTCGAAAATAGCGCGGTTTTCGGCCGTTAGCGGCAAAAATCGCCCGATTTTTGGCCGCTAGCGGCGAAAATCGCGCTATTTTTGGTCGGTAGCGGCGAAAATCGCGATTTTTTCCCGCCAGCTGCAAAAATCGCATAGTTTCTGGCCGCTAGCGGCGAAAATCGTGCGATTTTTGGCCGCTTGCGGCGAAAACCGTGCGATTTTTGGCCGCTTGCGGCGAAAATCGCCCGATTTTTGGCCGCTAGCGGCGAAAATCGCACGGTTTTTGGCTGCTAGTGGCGAAAATCGCGCTATTTTTGGCCGGTAGCGGCGAAAATCGCGATTTTTTCCCGCCAGCTGCAAAAATCGCATAGTTTCTGGCCGCTAGCGGCGAAAATCGCCCGATTTTTGGCCGCTAGCGGCGAAAATCGCACGGTTTTTGGCTGCTAGTGGCGAAAATCGCGCTATTTTTGGCCGGTAGCGGCGAAAATCGCGATTTTTGCCCGCCAGCTGCGAAAATCGCACGATTTTTGGCCGCTAGCATCGAAAATAGCCCCATTTTTGGCCGCTAGTGGTGAAAATCGGTCGATTTTTGGCAGGTAGCGGCGAAATTCGCGCGATTTCTGCCCGCCAGCTGCAAAAATCGCATGGTTTCTGGCCGCTAGCGTCGAAAATAGCGCGGTTTTCGGCCGTTAGCGGCAAAAATCGCATAGTTTCTGGTCGCTAGCGGCGAAAATCGCGCTATTTTTGGCCGGTAGCGGCGAAAATCGCGATTTTTGCCCGCCAGCTGCAAAAATCGCAAGGTTTTTGGCCGCTAAGGGCGAAAATCGCGCTATTTTTGGCCGGTAGCGGCGAAAATCGCGATTTTTTCCTGCCAGCTGCGAAAATCGCATGGTTTTTGGCCGCTAGCGGCGAAAATCGCGCGGTTTTTGGCAGGTAGCGGCGAAATTCGCGCGATTTTTACCCGCCAGCTGCAAAAATCGCATATTTTCTGGCCGCTAGCGGCGAGAATCGCGTGATTTTTCGCCGCTAGCGGCGAAATTCGCACGGTTTTTGGCCGCTAGCGGCGAAAATCGCGCATTTTTTGGCCGGTAGTGGCGAAAATCTCGATTTTTGCCCGCCAGCTGCGAAAATCGCATGGTTTTTGGCGGCTAGCGGCGAAAATCGCGCGGTTTTTGGCCGGTAGCGGCGAAAATCGCGCTATTTTTGCCCGCCAGCTGCAAAAATCGCATAGTTTCTGGCCGCTAGCGGCGAAATTCGTGCGATTTTTGGCCGCTTGCGGCGAAAATCGCCCGATTTCTGGCCGCTAGCGGCGAAAATCGCACGGTTTTTGGCCGCTAGCGGCGAGAATCGCGTGATTTTTCGCCGCTAGCGGCGAAAATCGCACGGTTTTTGGCCGGTAGCGGCGAAAATCGCGCTATTTTTGGCCTGTAGCGGCGAAAATCGCGATTTTTGCCCGCCAGCTGCGAAAATCGCATGGTTTTTGGCCGCTAGCGCCGAAAATCGCGCGGTTTTTGGCAGGTAGCGGCAAAAATAGCCCCTTTTTTGGCCGCTAGCGGCGAAAATAGCCCCTTTTTTGGCAGGAAGCGGCGAAATTCGCGCGATTTTTGCCCGCCAGCTGCAGAAATAGCATGGTTTCTGGCCGCTAGCGTCGAAAATACCGCGGTTTTCGGCCATTAGCGGCAAAAATCGCCCGATTTTTGGCCGCTAAGGGCGAAAATCGCCCTATTTTTGGCCGGTAGCGGGGAAAATCTTGATTTTTGCCCGCCAGCTGCGAAAATCGCATGGTTTTTGGGCACTAGCGGCGAAAATCGCGAGGTTTTTGGCCGGTAGCAGCGAAAATCGGGCTATTTTTGCCCGCAAGCTGCAAAAATCGCATAGTTTCTGGCCGCTAGAGGCGAAAATCGCGCGATTTTTGGCAACTAGCGGCGAAATTCGCACGGTTTTTGGCCGCTAGCGTCGAAAATAGCGCGGCTTTCGGCCGTTAGCGGCAAAAATCGCCCGATTTTTGGCCGCTAGCGTCGAAAATCGCACGGGTTTTGGCCGCTAGCGGCGAAAATCGCGCTATTTTTGGCCGGTAGCGGCGAAAATCGTGATTTTTGCCCGACAGCTGCGAAAATCGCATGGTTTTTGGCCGCTAGCGGCGAAAATCGCGCGGTTTTTGGCAGGTAGCGGCGAAATTTGCGCGATTTTTACCCGCCAGCTGCAAAAATCGCAGTTTCTGGCCGCTAGCGGTAAAAATCGCGCGATTTTTCGCCTCTAGCGGCGAAATTCGCACGGTTTTTGGCCGCTAGCGGCGAAAATCGCGCGGTTTTTGGCCGGTAGCAGCGAAAATCGCGCTATTTTTGCCCGCAAGCTGCAAAAATCGCATAGTTTCTGGCCGCTAGAGGCGAAAATCGCGCGATTTTTGGCCACTAGCGGCGAAATTCGCACGGTTTTTGGCCGCTAGCGGCGAAAATCGCGCTATTTTTGGCCGGTAGCGGCGAAAATCGCGATTTTTGCCCGCCAGCTGCGAAAATCGCACGGTTTTTGGCCGCTAGCGGCGAAAATTGCGCTATTTTTGGCCGGTAGCGGCGAAAATCGCGATTTTTGCCCGCCAGCTGCGAAAATCGCATGGTTTTCGGGCTCTAGCGACGAAAATCGCGCGGTTTTTAGCCAGTAGCAGCGAAAATCGCGCTATTTTTGCCCGCAAGCTGCAAAAATCGCATAGTTTCTGGCCCCTAGAGTCGAAAATCGCGCGATTTTTGGCCACTAGCGGCGAAATTCGCACGATTTTTGGCCGCTAGCGGCGAAAATCGCACGGTTTTTGGCCGCTAGCGGCGAAAATCGCGCTATTTTTGGCCTGTAGCGGCGAAAATCGCGATTTTTGCCCGCCAGCTGCGAAAATCGCATGGTTTTTGGCCGCTAGCGGCGAAAATCGCGCGGTTTTTGGCAGGTAGCGGCGAAAATCACACGATTTTTGGCCGCTAGCGGCGAAATTTGCATGATTTTTAGCCGCTAGCGGCGAAAATCGCCCCATTTTTGGCCGCTAGCGGCGAAAATAGCCTCTTTTTTGGCCGCTAGCGGCGAAAATAACCCCTTTTTTGGCCGCTAGCGGCGAAAATAGCCCCTTTTTTGGCAGGAAGCGGCGAAATTCGCGCGATTTTTGCCCGCCAGCTGCAGAAATAGCATGGTTTCTGGCCGCTAGCGTCGAAAATACCGCGGTTTTCGGCCATTAGCGGCAAAAATCGCCCGATTTTTGGCCGCTAGCGTCGAAAATCGCACGGGTTTTGATGGCCGCTAGCGGCGAAAATCGCGCTATTTTTGGCCGGTAGCGGCGAAAATCGTTTTTTTTTCCCGCCAGCTGCGAAAATCGCATGGTTTTTGGGCACTAGCGGCGAAAATCGCGAGGTTTCTGGCCGGTAGCAGCGAAAATCGCGCTATTTTTGCCCGCAAGCTGCAAAAATCGCATAGTTTCTGGCCGCTAGAGGCGAAAATCGCGCGATTTTTGGCAACTAGCGGCGAAATTCGCACGGTTTTTGGCCGCTAGCGTCGAAAATAGCGCGGCTTTCGGCCGTTAGCGGTAAAAATCGCCCGATTTTTGGCCGCTAGCGGCGAAAATCGCGCGGTTTTTGGCAGGTAGCGTCGAAAATAGCGCGGTTTTCGGCCGTTAGCGGCAAAAATCGCCCGATTTTTGGCCGCTAGCAGCGAAAATCGCGCTATTTTTGGCTGGTAGCGGCGAAAATCGCGATTTTTGCCCGCCAGCTGCGAAAATCGCATGGTTTTTGGCCGCTAGCGGCGAAAATCGCGCGGTTTTTGGCCGGTAGCGGCGAAAATCGCGATTTTTGCTCGCCAGCTGCGAAAATCGCACGGTTTTTGGCCGCTAGCGGCGAAAATCGCGCTATTTTTGGCCGGAATCGGCGAAATCGCGATTTTTGCCCGCCAGCTGCGAAAATCGCATGGTTTTTGGGCTCTAACGGCGAAAATCGCGCGGTTTTTGGCCAGTAGCAGCGAAAATCGCGCTATTTTTGCCCGCAAGCTGCAAAAATCGCATAGTTTCTGGCCCCTAGAGGCGAAAATCGCGCGATTTTTGGCCACTAGCGGCGAAATTAGCACGATTTTTGGCCGCTAGCGGCGAAAATCGCACGGTTTTTGGCCGCTAGCGGCGAAAATCGCGCTATTTAGGGCCGGTAGCGGCGAAAATCGCGAATTTTGCCCGCCAGCTGCTAAAATCGCACGGTTTTTGGCCGCTAGCGGCGAAAATCTCGTCTCCGTGGTGTAGTGGTAAGACACTCGCCTGGCGTTCCGCGAGCGCTATGTCATGGGTTCGTATCCTGGCCGGGGAGGATTTACTGGGCGCAATTCCTTAACTGTAGCCTCTGTTTAACGCAACAGTAAAATGTGTACTTGGATGAAAAAACGATTCTTCGCGGCAGGGGATCGTATTCCAGGGACCATAGGATTAAGGACTTGCCCGAAACGCTACGCGTACTAGTGGCTGTACAAGAATGTAACAACTCTTGTATATATCTCAAAAAAAAAAAAAAAAAAAAAAAAAAAAAAAATCGCGCCATTTTTGGCCGGTAGCGGCGAAAATCGCGATTTTTGCCCGCAAGCTGCGAAAATCGCATGGTTTTTGGCCGGTAGCGGCGAAAATCGCGCTGTTTTTGGCCGGTAGCGGCGAAAATCGCTCTATTTTTGCCCGCCAGCTGCAAAAATCGCATAGTTTCTGGTCGCTAGCGGCGAAAATCGCGCTATTTTCGGCCGGTAGCGGCGAAAATCGCGATTTTTGCCCGCCAGCGGCGAAAATCGCACGGTTTTTGGCCGCTAGCGGCGAAAATCGCGCTATTTTTGGCCGGTAGCGGCGAAAATCGCGATTTTTGCCCGCTAGCTGCAAAAATCGCATAGTTTCTGGTTGCTAGCGGCGAAAATCGCGCTATTTTTGGCCGGTAGAGGCGAAAATCGCGATTTTTGCCCGCCAGCCGCGAAAATCGCGTGGTTTTTGGCCGGTAGCGGCGAAAATCGCGATTTTTGCCCGCCAGCCGCGAAAATCGCGTGGTTTTTGGCCGGTAGCGGCGAAAATCGCGCTATTTTTGCCCGCCAGCTGCAAAAATCGCATAGTTTCTGGCCGCTAGCGGCGAAAATCGCGCGGTTTTTAGCAGGTAGCGTCGAAAATAGCGCGGTTTTCGGCCGTTAGCGGCAAAAATCGCCCGATTTTTGGCCGCTAGCAGCGAAAAGCGCGCTATTTTTGGCCGGTAGCGGCGAAAATCGCGATTTTTGCCCGCCAGCTGCGAAAATCGCATGGTTTTTGGCCGCTAGCGGCGAAAATCGCATGGTTTTTGGCCGCTAGCGGCGAAAATCGCGCTATTTTTGGCCGATAGCGGCGAAAATCGCGATTTTTAGCCCCCAGCTGCAAAAATCGCAGTTTCTGGCCGCTAGCGGCGAAAATCGCGCGATTTTTGGCCGCTAGCGACGAAAATCGCGCTATTTTTGGCCGGTAGCGGCGAAAATCGCGATTTTTGCCCGCCAGCTGCGAAAATCGCATGGTTTTTGGGCGCTTATGGCAAAAATCGCGCGGTTTTTGGCCGGTAGCAGCGAAAACCACGCTATTTTTGCCCACAAGCTGCAAAAATCGCATAGTTTCTGGCCGCTAGAGGCGAAAATCGCGCGATTTTTGGCCACTAGCGGCGAAATTCGCACGGTTTTTGGCCGCTAGCGGCGAAAATCGCGCTATCTTTGGCCGGTAGCGGCGAAAATTGCGATTTTTGCCCGCCAGCTTCGAAAATCGCACGGTTTTTGGCCGCTAGCGGCGAAAATCGCCCTATTTTTGGGCGGTAGCGGCGAAAATCGCGATTTTTGCCCGCCAGCTGCGAAAATCGCATTGTTTTTGGGCTCTAGCGGCGAAAATCGCGCGGTTTTTGGCCGGTAGCGGCGAAAATCGCGCTATTTGTGCATGCCAGCTGCAAAAATCGCATAGTTTCTGGCCGCTAGCGGCGAAAATCGCGCTATTTTTGGCCGGTAGCGGCGAAAATCGCGCCATTTTTAGCCGGTAGCGGCGAAAATAGCAATTTTTGCCCGCCAGCTGCAAAAATCGCATGGTTTTTGGCCGCTAGCGGCGAAAATCACGCGGTTTTTGGCTGGTAGCGGCGAAAATCGCGCTATTTTTGCATGCCAGCTGCAAAAATCGCATAGTTTCTGGCCGCTAGCGGCGAAAATCGCGCTATTTTTGGCCGGTAGCGTCGAAAATCGCGACTTTTGCCCGCCAGCTGCGAAAATTACATGGTTTTTCGGTGCTAGCGGCGAAATTCGCACGATTTTTGGCCGGTAGCGGCGAAAATCGCGCTATTTTTGGCCGGTAGCGGCGAAATCGCGATTTTTGCCCGTCAGCTGTGAAAATCGCATTGTTTTTGGGCTCTAGCAGCGAAAATCGCGCGGTTTTTGGCCAGTAGCAGCGAAAATCGCGCTATTTTTGCCCGCAAGCTGCAAAAATCGCATAGTTTCTGGCCCCTAGAGGCGAAAATCGCGCGATTTTTGGCCACTAGCGGCGAAATTAGCACGATTTTTGGCCGCTAGCGGCGAAAATCGCACGGTTTTTGGCCGCTAGCTGCGAAAATCGCGCTATTTTTGGCCGGTAGCAGCGAAAATCGCAATTTTTGCCCGCGAGCTGCGAAAATCGCATGGTTTTTGGCCGCTAGCGGCGAAAATCACGCTGTTTTTGGTCGGTAGCGGCGAAAATCACGCTGTTTTTGGCCGGTAGTGGCGAAAATCGCGATTTTTGCCCGCAAGCTGCGAAAATCGCATGGTTTTTGGCCGGTAGCGGCGAAAATCGCGCTGTTTTTGGCCGGTAGCGGCGAAAATCGCGCTGTTTTTGGCCGGTAGCGGCGAAAATCGCTCTATTTTTGCCCGCCAGCTGCAAAAATCGCATAGTTTCTGGTCGCTAGCGGCGAAAATCGCGCTATTTTCGGCCGGTAGCGGCGAAAATCGCGATTTTTGCCCGCCAGCGGCGAAAATCGCACGGTTTTTGGTCGCTAGCGGCGAAAATCGCGCTATTTTTGGCCGATAGCGGCGAAAATCGCGATTTTTGCCCGCTAGCTGCAAAAATCGCGTAGTTTCTGGTTGCTAGCGGCGAAAATCGCGCTGTTTTTGGCCGGTAGCGGCGAAAATCGCGATTTTTGCCCGCCAGCCGCGAAAATCGCGTGGTTTTTGGCCGGTAGCGGCGAAAATCGCGCTATTTTTGCCCGCCAGCTGCAAAAATCGCATAGTTTCTGGCCGCTAGCGGCGAAAATCGCGCTATTTTTGGCCGATAGCGGCGAAAATCGCGATTTTTACCCCCCAGCTGCAAACATCGCAGTTTCTGGCCGCTAGCGGCGAAAATCGCGCGATTTTTGGCCGCTAGCGGCGAAAATCGCGCTATTTTTGGCCGGTAGCGGCGAAAATCGCGATTTTTGCCCGCCAGCTGCGAAAATCGCATGGTTTTTGGGCGCTTATGGCGAAAATCGCTCGGTTTTTGGCCGGTAGCAGCGAAAATCGCGCTATTTTTGCCCGCAAGCTGCAAAAATCGCATAGTTTCTGGCCGCTAGAGGCGAAAATCGCGCTATTTTTGGCAACTAGCGGCGATATTCGCACGGTTTTTGGCCGCTAGCGTCGAAAATAGCGCGGCTTTCGGCCGTTAGCGGCGAAAATCGCGCGGTTTTTGGCAGGTAGCGTCGAAAATAGCGCGGTTTTCGGCCGTTAGCGGCAAAAATCGCCCGATTTTTGGCCGCTAGCAGCGAAAATCGCGCTATTTTTGGCCGGTAGCGGCGAAAATCGCGATTTTTGCCCGCCAGCTGCGAAAATCGCATGGTTTTTGGGCGCTAGAGGCGAAAATCGCGCGGTTTTTGGCCGGTAGCGGCGAAAATCGCGATTTTTGTGCATGCCAGCTGCAAAAATCGCATAGTTTCTGGCCGCTAGCGGCGAAAATCGCGATTTTTGCGCGCCAGCTGCGAAAATCGCATGGTTTTTGGGCGCTAGCGGCGAAATTCGCACGATTTTTGGCCGGTAGCGGCGAAAATCGCGATTTTTGCCCGCCAGCTGCGAAAATCGCACGATTTTTGACCGCTAGCGGCGAAATTTGCACGATTTTTGGCCGCTAGAGGCGAAAATCGCCCCATTTTTGGCCGCTAGCGGAGAAAATAGCCCCTTGTTTGGCCGCTAGCGGCGAAAATCGGTCGATTTTTGGCAGGTAGCGGCGAAATTCGCGCGATTTTTGCCCGCCAGCTGCAAAAATCGCATGGTTTCTTGCCGCTAGCGTCGAAAATAGCGCGATTTTCGGCCGTTAGCGGCAAAAATCGCCCGATTTTTGGCCGCAAGCGGCGAAAATCGCATGGTTTTTGGCCGCTAGCGGCGAAAATCGCGCTATTTTTGCATGCCAGCTGCAAAAATCGCATAGTTTCTGGCCGCTAGCGGCGAAAATCGCGCTATTTTTGGCCGGTAGCGGCGAAAATCGCGATTTTTGCCCGCAAGGTGCGAAAATCGTATGGTTTTTGGCCGTTAGCGGCGAAAATCGCGCTACTTTTGCCCGCCAGCTGCAAAAATCGCATAGTTTCTGGTCGCTAGCAGCGAAAATCGCGCTATTTTTGGCCGGTAGCGGCGAAAATCGCGATTTTTGCCCGCCAGCTGCGAAAATCGCATGGTTTTTGGCCGCTAGCGGCGAAAATCGCGCTATTTTTGGCCGCTAGCGGCGAAAATCGCGATTTTTGCCCGCCAGCTGCGAAAGTCGCATAGTTTTTGGCCGCTAGCGGCGAAAATCGCGCGGTTTTTGGCAGGTAGCGTCGAAAATAGCGCGGTTTTCGGCCGTTAGCGGCAAAAATCGCCCGATTTTTGGCCGGTAGCGGCGAAAATCGCACGGTTTTTGGCCGCTAGCGGCGAAAATTGCGCTATTTTTGGCCGGTAGCGGCGAAAATCGCGATTTTTGCCCCCCAGCTGCGAAAATCGCATGGTTTTTGGCCGCTAGCGGCGAAAATCGCGCGGTTTTTGGCCGGTAGCGGCGAAAATCTCGCTATTTTTGCCTGCCAGCTGCAAAAATCGCATAGTTGCTGGCTGCTAGCGTCGAAAATAGCGCGGTTTCGGCCGTTAGCGGCAAAAATCGCCCGATTTTTGTCCGCTAGCGGCGAAAATCGCACGGTTTTTGGCCGCTAGCGGCGAAAATCGCGCTATTTTTGGCCGGTAGCGGCGAAAATCGCATGGTTTTTGGCCGCTAGCGGCGAAAATCGCGCGGTTTTTGGCAGGTAGCGGCGAAATTCGCGCGATTTTTACCCGCCAGCTGCAAAAATCGCATATTTTATGGCCGCTAGCGGCGAGAATCGCGCGATTTTATGGCCGCTAGCGGCGAGAATCGCACGATTTTTCGCCGCTAGCGGCGAAATTCGCACGGTTTTTGGATGCTAGCGGTGAAAATCGCGCTATTTTTGGCCGGTAGCGGCGAAAATCGCGATTTTTGCCCGCTAGCTGCGAAAAACGCATGGTTTTTGGCCGCTAGCGGCGAAAATCGCGCTATTTTTGCCCGCCAGCTGCAAAAATCGCATAGTTTCTGGCCGCTAGCGGCGAAAATCGTGCGATTTTTGGCCGCTTGCGGCGAAAATCGCAATTTTTGCCCGCCAGCTGCGAAAATCGCACGATTTTTGGCCGCTAGCGGCGAAATTTGCACGATTTTTGGCCGCTAGCGGCGAAAATCGCCCCATTTTTGGCCGCTAGCGGCGAAAATCGCCCCATTTTTGGCCGCTAGCGGCGAAAATCGCCCCATTTTTGGCCGCTAGCGGCGAAAATAGCCCCCTTTTTGGCCGCTAGCGGCGAAAATCGGTCGATTTTTCGCAGGTAGCGGCGAAATTCGCGCGATTTTTGCCCGCCAGCTGCAAAAATCGCATGGTTTCTGGCCGCTAGCGTCGAAAATAGCGCGGTTTTTGGCCGTTAGCGGCAAAAATCGCCCGATTTTTGGCGGCTAGCGGCGAAAATCGCACGGTTTTTGGCCGCTAGCGGCGAAAATCGCGCTATTTTTGGCCGGTTGCGGCGAAAATCGCGATTTTTGCCCGCCAGCTGCGAAAATCGCATGGTTTTTGGCCGCTAGCGGCGAAAATCGCGCGGTTTTTGGCAGGTAGCGGCAAAATTCGCGCGATTTTTACCCGCTAGCTGCAAAAATCGCAGTTTCTGGCCGGTAGCCGCGAAAATCGCGCTATTTTTGGCCGGTAGCGGCGAAAATCGCGATTTTTGCCCGCCAGCTGCGAAAATCGCATGGTTTTTGGGCGCTAGCGGCAAAAATCGCGCGGTTTTTGGCCGGTAGCAGCGAAAATCGCTCTATTTTTGCCCGCAAGCTGCAAAAATCGCATAGCTTCTGGCCGCTAGAGGCGAAAATCGCGCGATTTTTGGCCACCAAAAGACGGGACACCACGAGCGTAGCTCTCATCCTGTAACTACACTTAGGTAATTACACTTAGGTAATTACACATACACACACACACACACACACACACACACACACACACACACACACACACACATGAGACAACGAGTCAGTGTGAGGGGTGAGGCCTCAGATTGGCGAGACGTTACAAGTGGAGTCCCGCTGGGGTCAGTCCTTGGACTTATACTGTTTCTAATATATGTAAATGATCTCCCAGAGGGTATAGAATCGTTCCTCTCAATGTATGCTGATGATGCAAAAATTATGAGGAGGATTGAAACTGAGGACGATAGTAGGAGGCTACAAGATGACCTAGACAGACTGAGTGAATGGTCCAACAAATGGCTGTTGAAGTTCAACCCGAGTAAATGCCAAGTAATGAAACTAGGCAGTGGAAACAGGAGGCCAGACACAGGATTCAGAATAGGAGATGAAGTACTTAATGAAACGGACAGAGAGAAAGATCTAGGAGTTGATATCACACCGAACCTCTCTCCTGAAGCCCACATAAAAAGAATAACGTCTGCGGCATATGCGAGGCTGGCTAACATCAGAACAGCGTTCAGGAACCTGTGTAAGGAATCATTCAGAATCTTGTACACCACATATGTAAGACCAACCCTGGAGTATGCAGCCCCAGCATGGAGCCCGTATCTTGTCAAGCACAAGACGAAGCTGGAAAGAGTCCAAAGGTATGCCACTAGACTAGTCCCAGAACTAAGAGGCATGAGTTACGAGGAAAGGCTGCGGGAAATGCACCTTACGACATTGGAAGACAGAAGAGTAAGGGGAGACATGATCACAACCTACAAAATCCTCAGGGGAATCGACCGGGTAAACAAGGATAAACTATTCAACACTGGTGGGACGCGAACAAGGGGACACAGGTGGAAACTGAGTACCCACATGAGCCACAGAGACGTTAGAAGGAACTTTTTCAGTGTCAGAGTAGTTAACGGATGGAATGCATTAGGCAGTGATGTGGTGGAGGCTGACTCCATACACAGTTTTAAATGTAGATATGATAGAGCCCAGTAGGCTCAGGAACCTGTACACCAGTTGATTGACAGTTGAGAGGCGGGACCAAAGAGCCAAAGCTCAACCCCCGCAAGCACAACTAGGTAAGTACACACACACACCGGCCGGCCGAGCGGACAACACGCTGGACATGTGATCCTGTGGTCCCGGGTTCGATCTCGGGCGCCGGCGAGAAACATTGGGCAGAATTTCTTTCACCCTATGACCCTGTTACCTATCAGTAAATAGGTACCTGGGAGTACCTATTTACTGCTGTCAGCTGTCACGGTCTGCTTCCTGGTGTGTGTGTGTGATGTGAAAAAATAGTAGTAGTAGTTAGAAACAGTTGATTGACAGTTGAGAGGCGGGCCGAAAGAGCAAAGCTCAACCCCCGCAAGTACAACTAGGTGAATACACATTTGGGGTCTGGTAGCTGAGTGGACAGCGCGCAGTACTCGTAATTCGGTGGCCCGGGTTTCATTCCCGGACCAGGCGGAAACAAATGGGCAAAGTTTCTTTCACCCTGAATGCCCCTGTTACCTAGCAGTAAATAGGTACCTGGGAGTTAGTCAGCTGTTGCGGAGCTACTTCCTGGGGTGTGTGTGTACTCACCTAGTTGTACTCACCTAGTTGTGCTTGCGGGGTTGAGCTCTGGCTCGTTGGTCCCGCCTCTCAACCGTCAATCAACAGGTGTACAGGTTCCTGAGCCTATTGGGCTCTATCATATCTACACTTGAAACTGTGTATGGAGTCAGCCTCCACCACATCACTTCCTAATCTATTCCATTTGTCAACCACTCTGACACTAAAAAAGTTCTTTCTAATATCTATGTGGCTCATTTGGGCACTCAGTTTCCACCTGTGTCCCCTAGTGCGTGTGCCCCTTGTGTTAAACAGCCTGTCTTTATCAACCCTGTCGATTCCCTAATTGAGAATCTTGAATGTGGTGATCATGTCCCCCCTAACTCGTCTGTCTTCCAACGAAGTGAGGTTTAATTCCCGTAGTCTCTCCTCGTAGCTCATACCTCTCAGCTCGGGTACTAGTCTGGTGGCAAACCTTTGAACCTTTTCCATTTTAGTCGTATCCTTGACTAGATATGGACTCCAATCTGTGTGTGTGTGTATGTGTATGTGTGTGTGTGTGTATGTGTGTGTGTGTGTGTGTGTATGTGTGTGTGTGTGTGTGTGTGTGTGTGTGTGTGTGTGTGTGTGTGTGTGTGTGTGTGTGTGTGTCTGTGTGTACTCACCTAGTTGTACTCACCTAGTTGTGTCTGCAGGATCGAGCATTGACTCTTGGATCCCGCCTTTCGAGCATCGGTTGTTTACAGCAATGACTCCTGTCCTATTTCCCTATCATACCTGGTTTTAAAATTATGAATAGTATTTGCTTCCACAACCTGTTCCTGAAGTGCATTCCATTTCCCCACTACTCTCACGCTAAAAGAAAACTTCCTAACATCTCTGTGACTCATCTGAGTTTCAAGCTTCCATCCATGTCCTCTCGTTCTGTTACTATTCCGTGTGAACATTTCGTCTATGTCCACTCTGTCAATTCCTCTGAGTATCTTATACGTTCCTATCATGTCCCCCCTCTCCCTTCTTCTTTCTAGTGTCGTAAGGCACAGTTCCCTCAGGCGCTCTTCATACCCCATCCCTCGTAGCTCTGGGACGAGTCTCGTTGCAAACCTCTGAACCTTTTCCAGTTTCATTATATGCTTCTTCAGATGGGGACTCCATGATGAGGCGGCATACTCTAAGACTGGCCTTACGTAGGCAGTGTAAAGTGCCCTAAATGCCTCCTTACTTAGGTTTCTGAATGATGTTCTAACTTTTGCCAGTGTAGAGTACGCTGCTGTCGTTATCCTATTAATATGTGCCTCAGGAGATAGATTAGGTGTTACGTCCACCCCCAGGTCTCTTTCACGCGTCGTTACAGGTAGGCTGTTCCCCTTCATTGTGTACTGTCCCTTTGGTCTCCTATCTCCTAGTCCCATTTCCATAACTTTACATTTGCTCGTGTTGAATTCTAGTAGCCATTTCTCTGACCATCTCTGCAATCTGTTCAGGTCCTCTTGGAGGATCCTGCAATCCTCATCTGTCACAACTCTTCTCATCAACTTTGCATCATCCGCAAACATCGACATGTAGGACTCTACGCCTGTAAACATGTCGTTAACATATACAAGAAATAGAATTGGTCCCAGCACCGATCCTTGTGGTACTCCACTTGTTACTGTTCGCCAGTCCGACTTCTCGCCCCTTACCGTAACTCTTTGGCTCCTTCCTGTTAGGTAGTTCCTTATCCATTCTAGGACCTTTCCCCCCACCCCCGCCTGCCTCTCGAGCTTGAACAGCAGTCTCATGTGCGGTACTGTATCAAAGGCTTTTTGGCAGTCCAGAAATATGCAGTCTGCCCAACCATCTCTGTCCTGTCTTATCCTCGTTATTTTATCATAGAATTCCAGAAGGTTTGTTAGGCACGATTTCCCTGTCCAGAACCCATGTTGATGTTTGTTCACAAACCTAATGTTCTCCAGGTGTGCAACCAGTCGCAGCCTAATTATTCTTTCCAGTATTTTACAGGGGATGATGTGTGTGTGTGTCTGTGTGTGTATGTATGTGTGTATGTGTGTGTGTGTGTGTCGAGAGCCAGTACATTAGACAACTGACGGTCAGAGTCGGGGTCCAAGAGCTAACAGCTCGATCCTGCAGGCACAAATAGTAAAATACACCTCACCCTTTGCCCGTCGGATGAAGGGCAAGAAGGTCTTGGTGACGGCGATAAGGCCGAAGACATTAACCTCGGCCGTGCGCTTGTAGACGGTGATGGGGACCCACTCGACCTCCCCGAAGGCGGAGACCCCGGCGTTGTTCACCAGGCCCCACAACACCTCTGGAGGGGTGACAGAGGTGACAGAGATCAGACATATCTCCCTCAGTCTCTACCCATAACCATACATGTTATCAGTCACTAGTAAACATAACTGCTTGGATAAATGTGAATTCACTGCCAGGCTACATAAGAGTTATTAACATTGGTCCTGTAATTGTGCTTGGTATTGTACAATGTTAAAGATCTCAATGTACGCATAATATATTCCTTTGTCTTGTATTAAAGAAGTACAGTAATTCTGGGAATAACGCTGCTCTATGTTTCACATAATGTTAAGAATGTTACATTGTATACTATTATAGATTGGGTTAATTAAATATTACATTTATAATTATGGAGAAGGTTGCATTATATAATATAGTATAGTGTTCTTAGTGATGATTTGTTCATTATTCTCTCCCTGTACGAGGAACATTGACGTCCACTTGGTGCGAGCAGCCTGCTGAACACCTCTGTAATGTGCCCACTTAGTCATGGCCATTGGTAGCTTCCTCAGTTCTGTATCAATGAATTAATGAGGTAATGTAACATTACCTATTGTAACATTAGGATGATTAGCACTTGTGATTATGCCTGTGCTCTTCATCAGCTAATATCATTTGAGTCTTGAGGAATTTTTCGAACTGACTCCTACATTGCAGCAGTGTTATGGCATTTACGGCTCAATGGGTAGGCGGTTCCATCGGTTTATATCCCTGTGGATGAAAAAGCATCTGTTTTCTGTCCTACATTGTGGCTTGTTGAACTTGAAACCGTTGCTTCTTGTTTGTGTTACATTTGACCTTTTAAGAAAGTGGTCTAGATCAGAATCCTCCAAATTGTTCAGTATTTTAAGTTTCGATGAGATCCGCTGCGTTCTGGAAGGGTCCTGATCACCACCTCGGAGTGGTGGTGATCAGAGGATGAAGGTGGCTGTAATCGTATACATAGGTTTTGCATTTGTACCTTTTCACGCCCTACCTTAATGTGTAGGGCGTGTTAATATATGTGGCAGTTATCATTCAGTAAATCATATGTGGTAATATAATTAGCCTATTGCTGCCATAACTCCCTGGGTTCGGATAAACAAAAGGTAAACGCACCGTCATATAAAAATTCTTCCACCAATACAAATTATTCCAAGCTTCTCACCTCCGTGAGGCAGGAGGCGCCTGACCTCCTGGGCAGCCTTGTCCAGCTGGTCCTGGCTGGTGACGTCCATCTGCAGGACGTGGAGGCGGCTGGACCCCTCCTGCCGGAGGTGCTCGGCGCCCTCACCGTCAGCCTGCAGGCAGCCAGCAAACACCCGGAACCCCTGCAGGAGGAAGGTGGATCACAGTTGAGCATCGGTAACGCCACCTCTCGGGCGAGGCTGCACTGGCGACCTTGATATATTGTTACTCTTAAATGTTTTTTACCTGCTGCGATGGTCGGTGTCAGGTGTGTAGGGAGCATCATGGCGAGGCCTCACAGTGCTCCTCCGTGCCACACTGTATGCTTCATGTATACCAATGGATGCAGGCGATGAGTCACAATAACGTGGCTGAAGAATGTTGACCAGACCACACACTAGAAGGTGAAGGGACGACGACGTTTCGGTCCGTCCTGGACCATTCTCACAATCTACTTGAGAATGGTCCAGGACGGACCGAAACGTCGTCGTCCCTTCACCTTCTAGTGTGTGGTCTGGTCAATGCTTCACAAGGACAGAGGATTAAACAGGGTACAGGGTCGTGAAGCGGGATACAGAGTCCTGGGTCGTGACGCGGGGTACAGAGTCCTGGGTCGTGACGCGGGGTACAGAGTCCTGGGTCGTGACGCGGGGTACAGAGTCCTGGGTCGTGACGCGGGGTACAGAGTCCTGGGTCGTGACGCGGGGTACAGAGTCCTGGGTCGTGAAGCGGGATACAGAGTCCTGGGTCGTGACGCGGGGTACAGAGTCCTGGGTCGTGACCCGGGGTCACCGCTTAAGTACCGGCAATGTTCTTAAGTACGTATTATTCGATTCCATAGAAATGAAAGTTTAATTTATGATGCTCGACGTCTGTTTACAACAATTATTGTGACGAATTGTGTAACCTGTTACGATTAAAGTTTCTAATATTAATTCATTGTCAATAAGATGACTATGAAGACCCAAAGGCCAAGACCCGAGGCAAAGACTTACCAGTTTGTCGAGGATGAGGGCAAAGGAATGACCGAATCCCGAGTCGCACCCCGTCACCACCACAGCCTTCCCTGAGGGAGACACCTGCCGAGGAAACAGTACATTCATCACATTACTGTCAATTATCCCAACATACAAGTGTTGAAAGTAAGAAATATGGAGATATTTCGGACCCGTCACTGCGGGAGGGTTATTAAGGCCACCACACTAGCTGACGGACTAACCAGCAAGTGTACTTTAGTCCTGAAAATATTCCAGAAAATATTCTATTTTACCCTATATCTCGCTTAAAAAGAGTCAAAACTCTCTGACTGAGTATACCTCGAAGAATGGTGAAGTGATTTTGTACATTTAAAGAGAAAACAGAGATGTCAGTTGACGACAAATACGATTTTTGTTTGGTTGGAAAATGGCTTTAGGCTTTTAGAGGGGATCCTCAGAGGAGTGTTTTGCCACCCAATGGGGCGGGGCTACGGTGCATTGTGGGAGCTGCGCCAGCCGTCTGCTGATTGGTCAGTATCTGGGGGTGTGGCGTTGTTGACCAATCGTGTGGCGCGGAGGGTGTGACGTTGCAGGACGGCAGGCGCCATCAGCTCTGAGAGAGCTTCCCATGTGACGGAACTGAGCAGAAGTGTGCGCGAGAGCTCTCTAGACTGGAAGGCGAATTTGCCTCTGTTAGATATTAGTCGGCCAAAGTTTCTATTCCAGAGGACGAGGAAGGCTTGTCATCTCTTATGGGAGTATCTGGGGGCAGAGCTTCGCTGATGGAAGAGAACACCAGGAGCCAGAGACCGACAAGACCTGTGATCGTCTGGAGGTGGTACTGGGAGGAGTGCCTGGCATTTCCTGCTTGCTTTAGAACCACGTGCAGAACTTTAGAACAAAGTGCAGAGCTTTAGAACCAAGTACAGAGCTTTAGAACCAAGTACAGAGCTTTAGAACCAAGTACAGAGCTTTAGAACCAAGTACAGAGCTTTAGAACCAAGTACAGAGCTTTAGAACCACGTACAGAGCTTTAGAACCAAGTGTTATCGATAGAAGAGGCAAAAATTGCTGAAGCAGCAATGTAAAGAGGAGAGTGTGGAGAATGATGGACCTGCTCATTATAATTATTATTATAGTAATTCATGTAATCGATATGTAATTATTGTCATTCTTTTTATTTGTTTCTACTCCAGTTCAATTTTTGCTTTTGAACTCAATTAGTTTTAAGTTTACTTTTCCACATCTTGCTTGAAAAGTTGTGCGTATTAGCGGCTTTACGCGCACTATATACTCGCTCTGTCTAGACATTGAACATTCTGCTTGTTACTCATTTTGTATATATGTACTTTTCCCTAGAGAGAGAGAAGATTAAGCCACCCAAAAGGTGGCTTGGGCATGAATAGCCCATAAGTGGCGGCCCTTTTGAGCCATTTCCAGTATCAATAGATGATACTGGAGATCTGTGGAGGTACGACTGCACCCTGCGTGACGGGAGATGTCTCCCGTACTACTTTTCCCTAGATTGATTGATTGATGAAGATTAAGCCACCGAAAAGGTGGCACGGGCATGAATAGCCCGTAAGTGGTGGCCCTTTTGAGCCATTACCAGTATCAAGAGCTGATACTGGAGATCTGTGGAGGCGCGACTGCACCCTGCGTGACGGGAGATGTCTCCCGGACCAAGTGGTGACCAGATGGACTTTTCCCTAAATAAACACTATCATATAAAGCTTACCACGTCACGTGTGCAGCATAGTGAAGGCAGCACAAGAACTGAGCCATGTACAGCTGCCACCACAACTGCCTTATTTGTATTTACTGATGATACTGCTGATGGCGGCAGCAGAATCCAAATGCAACAGAACTCACTGGATGGCGCTTCACTTTGCAGGTGGACAATAACCCTAACATGACGCTTAACCAACCAAGGAGTTTACTGAACCAACACGTGGAATGTTAGTTGATGTGGCCAAGTCTAATACCGCCTTGAATCCCAGTGAACGTGTGCTCTGCTTGTTGATAAGATTGAAATGAAAATTCTTCTTTAACAAGATGACAATAACTAAGGGGAGAGCATCACCAGGGTCGATACCCTGCGTCTAGCGATGTGTGTGGTTGCACACGTTACACGCTCATCCCATCACAATAGTCGCAACCAAACGCTAAACATAATTGTATTTAAGAGTATTTTTGAGTTACCCAGTTACCTTCGGTACACTAATAAAGGGGGATTATATATATTAGAAAGGCTGTAATTCCTTCATAGGCCATCCTATATGAATGCAAATTAACTTATTAAAATCTTATTAATAAAAATATATTAAAAAATACGCTCTAAATCTGTCCTGTAACCTCAGTCATTGCTTCATTTCATATTCATTTTATTTATTTATTTATATACAAGAACGTGCATCTGGTAAGAGAGTAGATACACACTGGAGTCTGAGCGTAACAGTCTTGCAAAGCACCAACACTCACAGCGTTTCTGGCAGAAACATCTAATGTGGTGGATTGTACCTGGAGGTACATTCTGGAGGGGTACGGAGTACAAACGTACAGTCTCTGGAGTACAGAGAGAAATCACTGTCACTTCACATACCTATAAACTGTACTGCAGATACCCGCTACGTTTGAGAAAATAGCAAGGTAGCATGCAGTATAAAGTAACTTACCGTAATGTTGGAGAGAGCTATGGCGGCGCCGGCAGAGAGGGCCCAGGCGGGCGGGAAGGCCACCCAGCAGGAGAGGAGGCCCAGGGCGTGGAGGAGGCCCGCCAGGAGGGCGCTCACCGCCCCCCAGAACACCACCTCCAGCGTCCTGTCACAGCTCCACGGCATCGCTGATCCTCCGTCTCTATAATCAAACACTCCATCGTTAGACTTTTAATTCAAGTATCACACAAGTACTTTAGAATTTATTTGTGTTCGACACGGACAATATTCTTAGTCCATGTCGAAAGCAGCCTAATCCTGCATGCATTCTATATGCCCCTCAAGGTAGTATATTTTCACACATATCACACATGTGAGTTTTGGTGTTCTTATAAGTTATTATTAAATCTCGGCCGAATTTTACTTGAATTAGGCAGCACTGAGGAACGATTGGCTTATTTAGATTAGGTGAAATAAACGAGTTAGTTTTGGTACCACATATACAAAATGCAACAGAAGACAGCGAGTCATTACGGGGGGTGAGGCCTCAGATTGGCGAGGCGTCACCAGTGGAGTCCCGCAGGGTTCAGTCATCGGACCTATACTGTTTCTGATATATGTAAATGATCTCCCAGAGCCCCCCCCCCCCCCCCAAGAGGGTATAAAATCGTTCCTCTCATTGTTTGTTGATGATGCAAAGATTATGACGATTAAGACAGAGGAGTATAGTATGAGGCTACAAGATAACCTAGACAAACTGAAGGAATTGGCCAACAAATGGCTACTAAACTCCAACCAGAGTAAATGTAAGGTAATGAAACTAAGCGATGGAAACAGGAGGCCAGACACAGGATACCGAATGGGAGATGAAGTCCTTCATAAAACGGACAAAGAAAGACCTAGGAGTTTATATTACACCAAACCTGTCTCCTGAAGCCCACATAAAGAGAATAACATCAGCGGCATATGCGAGGCTGGCTAACATCAGAACTGCCTTCAGGAACCTGGGTAAGGAATCCTTCAGAACCTTGTATACCACATATGTAAGACCAATCCTGGAGTATGCGGCCCTGAAGGTCAGTGGTGGGCCTCACAGGGTACTGGAAGGTCAGTGGTGGGCCTCACAGGGTACTGGAAGGTCAGTGGTGGGCCACACAGGGTACTGGAAGGTCAGTGGTGGGCCTCACAGGGTACTGGAAGGTCAGTGGTGGGCCTCACAGGGTACTGGAAGGTCAGTGGTGGGCCTCACAGAGTACTGGAAGGTCAGTGGTGGGCCTCACAGGGTACTGGAAGGTCAGTGGTGAGCCTCACAGGGTACTGGAAGGTCAGTGGTGGGCCTCACAGGGTACTGGAAGGTCAGTGGTGGGCCACACAGTACTGGAAGGTCAGTGGTGGGCCTCACAGGGTACTGGAAGGTCAGTGGTGGGCCACACAGTACTGGAAGGTCAGTGGTGGGCCTCACAGGGTACTGGAAGGTCAGTGGTGGGCCTCACAGGGTACTGGAAGGTCAGTGGTGGGCCTCACAGGGTACTGGAAGGTCAGTGGTGGGCCACACAGGGTACTGGAAGGTCAGTGGTGGGCCTCACAGGGTACTGGAAGGTCAGTGGTGGGCCACACAGGGTACTGGAAGGTCAGTGGTGGGCCACACAGTACTGGAAGGTCAGTGGTGGGCCTCACAGGGTACTGGAAGGTCAGTGGTGGGCCACACAGTACTGGAAGGTCAGTGGTGGGCCACACAGGGTACTGGAAGGTCAGTGGTGGGCCACACAGTACTGGAAGGTCAGTGGTGGGCCTCACAGGGTACTGGAAGGTCAGTAGTGGGCCTCACAGGGTACTGGAAGGTCAGTGGTGGGCCACACAGGGTACTGGAAGGTCAGTGGTGGGCCTCACAGGGTACTGGAAGGTCAGTGGTGGGCCTCACAGGGTACTGGAAGGTCAGTGGTGGGCCACACAGTACTGGAAGGTCAGTGGTGGGCCTCACAGGGTACTGGAAGGTCAGTGGTGGGCCTCACAGTACTGGAAGGTCAGTGGTGGGCCTCACAGGGTACTGGAAGGTAGTGGTGGGCCACACAACACACCGCTGCTGTTCCCGCTCGTCACCTCACAGTGTTAACGGTCCGCCTAATTATCGTTCCTCTTCTCACTCTCCAGGTTAACATTACAGACGTAATTCTATATTCTACTATTTTTGTATTGCAATTGACATTTATTGTCATTAAGGTTTAACAAAAAACTATTTGCATTTCAGAAGATTTCGTCCCAAATAACACTTTCACCTCCGCTATGTTTAATTGCCTCTTTTGACGGCTCCTTAACAACCATCTTCATCAATCTGGGTGTTTTATTTCATAATATTAAAGACTAAGAAACACTTACGATGTGACTAAGGGTTGAATGGAGAATATTAATTGCTAGGGCGTGGGAAAGACTTACGATGTGGGTGAGGTTCGTAAGGAGAAGTGTGGTGACGTCACTCCCTGGGAACCGTCAAGGCTCTAGCCGCCCCTATGGGCCCAGCTGCGTCAGGCGTGCCCTCGCCCAGCTGTACTGCGTCATGTGTGCGTGTTGCTGCTGCTGCAGCAACACGGCTGCGTGGTGGTGCCCTGGCCGCGTGTGCGTCACTGCGCGTCACGCTGGGGACGCGCAACGCCACCGCCACAACCCGTCACAATGACCGCGCGATCACCAATGATACCACTCGACCTGACTCAGTCACTCCCACTCGATGCGCATGCGCACTCACTGAGACTGACTGACTCACTCACTCACTCACTCACTCACTCACTCACTCACTCACTCACTCACTCACTCACTCACTCACTCACTCACTCTCACACACACGACAGAGTCGAAGCTCAACCCCCCCCCCCCAAGCACAACTAGGTGAATGGAGGTGAGGCAGGCTGGGGGCTGGTACAGTGCTGGAGGCGAGGCAGGCTGGGGGCTGGTACAGTGCTGGAGGCGAGGCTGGCTGGGGGCTGGTACAGTGCTGGAGGCGAGGCTGGCTGGGGGCTGGTACAGTGCTGGAGGCGAGGCAGGCTGGGGGCTGGTACAGTGCTGGAGGCGAGGCTGGCTGGGGGCTGGTACAGTGCTGGAGGTGAGGCAGGCTGGGGGCTGGTACAGTGCTGGAGGCGAGGCTGGCTGGGGGCTGGTACAGTGCTGGAGGCGAGGCAGGCTGGGGGCTGGTACAGTGCTGGAGGCGAGGCAGGCTGGGGGCTGGTACAGTGCTGGAGGCGAGGCTGGCTGGGGGCTGGTACAGTGCTGGAGGCGAGGCAGGCTGGGGGCTGGTACAGTGCTGGAGGCGAGGCTGGCTGGGGGCTGGTACAGTGCTGGAGGCGAGGCTGGCTGGGGGCTGGTACAGTGCTGGAGGCGAGGCTGGCTGGGGGCTGGTACAGTGCTGGAGGCGAGGCAGGCTGGGGGCTGGTACAGCGCTGGAGGCGAGGCAGGCTGGGGGCTGGTACAGTGCTGGAGGCGAGGCTGGCTGGGGGCTGGTACAGTGCTGGAGGCGAGGCTGGCTGGGGGCTGGTACAGTGCTGGAGGCGAGGCAGGCTGGGGGCTGGTACAGCGCTGGAGGCGAGGCAGGCTGGGGGCTGGTACAGTGCTGGAGGCGAGGCTGGTACAGTGCTGGAGGCGAGGCAGGCTGGGGGCTGGTACAGTGCTGGAGGCGAGGCAGGCTGGGGGCTGGTACAGTGCTGGAGGCGAGGCTGGCTGGGGGCTGGTACAGTGCTGGAGGCGAGGCAGGCTGGGGGCTGGTACAGTGCTGGAGGCGAGGCAGGCTGGGGGCTGGTACAGTGCTGGAGGCGAGGCAGGCTGGGGGCTGGTACAGTGCTGGAGGTGAGGCAGGCTGGGGGCTGGTACAGTGCTGGAGGCGAGGCAGGCTGGGGGCTGGTACAGTGCTGGAGGCGAGGCAGGCTGGGGGCTGGTACAGTGCTGGAGGTGAGGCAGGCTGGGGGCTGGTACAGTGCTGGAGGCGAGGCTGGCTGGGGGCTGGTACAGTGCTGGAGGCGAGGCAGGCTGGGGGCTGGTACAGTGCTGGAGGCGAGGCAGGCTGGGGGCTGGTACAGTGCTGGAGGCGAGGCAGGCTGGGGGCTGGTACAGTGCTGGAGGCGAGGCAGGCTGGGGGCTGGTACAGTGCTGGAGGCGAGGCAGGCTGGGGGCTGGTACAGTGCTGGAGGCGAGGCAGGCTGGGGGCTGGTACAGTGCTGGAGGCGAGGCAGGCTGGGGGCTGGTACAGTGCTGGAGGCGAGGCTGGCTGGGGGCTGGTACAGTGCTGGAGGCGAGGCAGGCTGGGGGCTGGTACAGTGCTGGAGGCGAGGCAGGCTGGGGGCTGGTACAGTGCTGGAGGCGAGGCAGGCTGGGGGCTGGTACAGTGCTGGAGGCGAGGCAGGCTGGGGGCTGGTACAGTGCTGGAGGCGAGGCAGGCTGGGGGCTGGTACAGTGCTGGAGGCGAGGCAGGCTGGGGGCTGGTACAGTGCTGGAGGCGAGGCAGGCTGGGGGCTGGTACAGTGCTGGAGGCGAGGCAGGCTGGGGGCTGGTACAGTGCTGGAGGCGAGGCAGGCTGGGGGCTGGTACAGTGCTGGAGGCGAGGCAGGCTGGGGGCTGGTACAGTGCTGGAGGCGAGGCAGGCTGGGGGCTGGTACAGTGCTGGAGGCGAGGCAGGCTGGGGGCTGGTACAGTGCTGGAGGCGAGGCAGGCTGGGGGCTGGTACAGTGCTGGAGGCGAGGCAGGCTGGGGGCTGGTACAGTGCTGGAGGTGAGGCAGGCTGGGGGCTGGTACAGTGCTGGAGGCGAGGCTGGCTGGGGGCTGGTACAGTGCTGGAGGCGAGGCAGGCTGGGGGCTGGTACAGTGCTGGAGGCGAGGCAGGCTGGGGGCTGGTACAGTGCTGGAGGTGAGGCAGGCTGGGGGCTGGTACAGTGCTGGAGGCGAGGCTGGCTGGGGGCTGGTACAGTGCTGGAGGCGAGGCAGGCTGGGGGCTGGTACAGTGCTGGAGGCGAGGCAGGCTGGGGGCTGGTACAGTGCTGGAGGCGAGGCAGGCTGGGGGCTGGTACAGTGCTGGAGGCGAGGCAGGCTGGGGGCTGGTACAGTGCTGGAGGCGAGGCAGGCTGGGGGCTGGTACAGTGCTGGAGGCGAGGCAGGCTGGGGGCTGGTACAGCGGGTCGAGGTAACAAGGAAAGGTTGCCAGGAGACAGCGTCACCTACAACAATAACTCATCACCCATAACATGTATAATTGAACACGTAAAGTGTCTGCTATTGCTGGCTGGCGCTCTTGGTGAGTAATTACACGTTGTTGTAATTATGTGTGATGGCTGTTGTCAGGACGGCGTCAGTCTTACTGCACGTCACCCAGTAGTTCTTGGTAGACCCACCCTCTACCTCTCTACCCATGCTGCCTCTCTCTCTCATACCCACTCTACCCATGCTGCCTCTCTCATACCCACTCTACCCATGCTGCCTCTCTTTCTCATACCCATGCTGCCTCTCTTTCTCATACCCATGCTGCCTGCCTCTCTCATACCCACTCTACCCATGCTGCCTGCCTCTCTCATACCCACTCTACCCATGCTGCCTGCCTCTCTCATACCCACTCTACCCATGCTGCCTGCCTCTCTCATACCCACTCTACCCATGCTGCCTGCCTCTCTCATACCCACTCTACCCATGCTGCCTGCCTCTCTCATACCCACTCTACCCATGCTGCCTGCCTCTCTCATACCCACTCTACCCATGCTGCCTGCCTCTCTCATACCCATGCTGCCTCTCATACCTACTCTACCCATGCTGCCTTCTTCTCATACCCACTCTACCCATGCTGCCTTCCTCTCATACCCACTCTACCCATGCTGCCTCCTTCTCATACCCACTCTACCCATGCTGCGTTCCTCTCATACCCACTCTACCCATGCTGCCTGCCTCTCTCATACCCACTCTACCCATGCTGCCTGCCTCTCTCATACCCATGCTGCCTCTCATACCTACTCTACCCATGCTGCCTTCTTCTCATACCCACTCTACCCATGCTGCCTTCCTCTCATACCCACTCTACCCATGCTGCCTCCTTCTCATACCCACTCTACCCATGCTGCCTTCCTCTCTCATACCCATGCTGCCTCTCATACCTACTCTACCCATGCTGCCTTCTTCTCATACCCACTCTACCCATGCTGCCTTCCTCTCATACCCACTCTACCCATGCTGCCTCCTTCTCATACCCACTCTACCCATGCTGCCTTCCTCTCATACCCACTCTACCCATGCTGCCTGCCTCTCTCATACCCACTCTACCCATGCTGCCTGCCTCTCTCATACCCATGCTGCCTCTCATACCTACTCTACCCATGCTGCCTTCTTCTCATACCCACTCTACCCATGCTGCCTTCCTCTCATACCCACTCTACCCATGCTGCCTCCTTCTCATACCCACTCTACCCATGCTGCCTTCCTCTCATACCCACTCTACCCATGCTGCCTGCCTCTCATACCCACTCTACCCATGCTGCCTTCCTCTCATACCCACTCTACCCATGCTGCCTCCTTCTCATACCCACTCTACCCATGCTGCCTTCCTCTCATACCCACTCTACCCATGCTGCCTGCCTCTCATACCCACTCTACCCATGCTGCCTCCTTCTCATACCCACTCTACCCATGCTGCCTTCCTCTCATACCCACTCTACCCATGCTGCCTGCCTCTCATACCCACTCTACCCATGCTGCCTTCCTCTCATACCCACTCTACCCATGCTGCCTTCCTCTCATACCCACTCTACCCATGCTGCCTTCCTCTCATACCCACTCTACCCATGCTGCCTTCCTCTCATACCCACTCTACCCATGCTGCCTGCCTCTCATACCCACTCTACCCATGCTGCCTGCCTCTCATACCCACTCTACCCATGCTGCCTGCCTCTCATACCCACTCTACCCATGCTGCCTGCCTCTCATACCCACTCTACCCATGCTGCCTGCCTCTCATACCCACTCTACCCATGCTGCCTGCCTCTCATACCCACTCTACCCATGCTGCCTGCCTCTCATACCCACTCTACCCATGCTGCCTGCCTCTCATACCCACTCTACCCATGCTGCCTGCCTCTCATACCCACTCTACCCATGCTGCCTGCCTCTCATACCCACTCTACCCATGCTGCCTGCCTCTCATACCCACTCTACCCATGCTGCCTGCCTCTCATACCCACTCTACCCATGCTGCCTGCCTCTCATACCCACTCTACCCATGCTGCCTGCCTCTCATACCCACTCTACCCATGCTGCCTGCCTCTCATACCCACTCTACCCATGCTGCCTGCCTCTCATACCCACTCTACCCATGCTGCCTGCCTCTCATACCCACTCTACCCATGCTGCCTGCCTCTCATACCCACTCTACCCATGCTGCCTGCCTCTCATACCCTCTCTACCCATGCTGCCTGCCTCTCATACCCACTCTACCCATGCTGCCTGCCTCTCATACCCACTCTACCCATGCTGCCTGCCTCTCATACCCACTCTACCCATGCTGCCTGCCTCTCATACCCACTCTACCCATGCTGCCTGCCTCTCATACCCACTCTACCCATGCTGCCTGCCTCTCATACCCACTCTACCCATGCTGCCTGCCTCTCATACCCACTCTACCCATGCTGCCTGCCTCTCATACCCACTCTACCCATGCTGCCTGCCTTTCATACGCACTCTACCAACCCGTCCTCGACTCAAGTCCATTACATCCAGCGGTCGACCCCACAGACGCATTCATAAATTTTAACATGCTGTTCATTCAATACGGGAATTTTCTCAAGTATAAATTAATATTATAATATATTGGCATATTGTGCATATATAGGCATAGGATAGGTTAGGTCAGATATTTAGATTCTGTTGGCGATTATTTGTATTTGTAGTACGTGGGTGAAGCATTTATAGCGTTGTGATTCGAACAAAATTCGTCAGTGAAGCACTTGTTCCGGATATGTTCGAACGTCAGCAGTTGTGAGTCGTGTGTAAACCGCTTTTCATTCATAAACAGGGGGTTTGGCGGGTGCATGGAATCACTTTTGGGTCTTTGTTTGGAGGACGGGCTGCACTCTACCCATGCTGCCTCTTGCTCTCATAAAATCATTTTGGGTCTTTGGAGGACGGGCTGTTACACACGACTCATCAACCCGTCCTCGACTCAAGACCATTCCATCCAGCGGTCGACCCCACGGACGCATTCATGAATTTGTACATGCTGTTCATTCAAAACGTGAGTTTTCTCAAATATAAATTAATATTATAATATATTAGCATATTGTGCATATATAGGCATAGGTTAGGTTAGGTGTTTAGGTTCTGTTGGCGATTATTTGTATTTGCAGTACGTGGGTGAAGCATTTATAGCGTTGTGATTCGAACAAAATTCGTCAGTGAAACACTTGTTCCGGATATGTTCGAACGTCAGCAGTTGTGAATCGTGTGTAAACCGTTTTTCATTCATAAACAGGGGGTTTGGCGGGTGCATGGAATCACTTTTGGGTCTTTGTTTGGAGGACGGGCTGACTCACAACTGATGACGTTCGAACACTTCCGGAACAAGTGCTTCACTGACGAATTTTGTTCGAACCACAACGCTTCACCCACGTATTACAAATACAAATAACCGCCAACAGAACCTAAACACCTAACCTAACCTATGCCTATATATGCACAATATGCTAATATATTATAATATTAATTTATATTTGAGAAAACTCACGTTTTGAATGAACAGCATGTACAAATTCATGAATGCGTCCGTGGGGTCGACCGCTGGATGTAATGGACTCTAGTCGAGGACGGGTTGGAGGATTACACCTTTCATCGCCTGAGTATACGATCCCGAGGGAAGGATCACCGTCTAGTTAGAGGGGTGTGAGTGTCTCAACAAATGGTCAGGCGGCAGCCAATTCGTATGTGTTAAAAGTTTTCACTTTCATGTTGTTATCTCGTAATTGATTCCTAGGAAACGATCTCGTTAAGTGAGACTTCAACAGTGTCTGGGACGGACAGAGGTCTATTAACCAAGGTAACATTTTGCTCTGACATTTCATTAGCCTGTGTGGTAGTGTCCAGTCAGATGCTGAAGTGTTTGGTTATAGTACCACACACATTTAGGGTCTTGCGAGACAGCACCATTTTCAGTGTTGATCCGTAGAATTACTCAAAGCTACCTAAAGTCTGGTGCCCTTGAGGAGATACCAACTTTAATCTACAAAAAAGCCTCCAGATCTTTAGCCCCTGCTATTGCTTTGCTCTTCAACAAGTCACTTGAACTCCAAACCTTTCCAGATATTCTAAAAAAAGCGAGAGTAACGCCTGTCCACAAATGTGGTGATCTCACAGATGTTAACAACTACAGACCTATATCAATCCTGCCAAACTTGTCAAAAATTTTTGAAAAACTAATCTATAAGCAGCTTTACTCATATCTAGCCAAACTCAATATACTTAGCCCTTGCCAATATGGCTTCAGGCCCAAAAAAAGCACTAACGATGCACTTATTAGTATGCTTAACTCGATTCATACAGCTCTTGATCAAAATGAGTTCCCTGTTGGGTTATTTGTGGACCTGCGTAAAGCTTTCGATACTGTCAACCACCAAAACCTTCTTCTTAAATTACATCATTATGGTGTCAGAGGACACTCCCTACAATACCTCAAATCCTACCTTACTGACAGGCTCCAATGTGTTTCTGTGAATAATACAATTTCTCCCACACTACCCATCAACATTGGTGTTCCCCAGGGCAGCATACTTGGCCCTCTCCTCTTTCTTATCTACATTAATGACCTTCCAAATGCCTCCCAACACCTCAAACCAATTCTATTTGCTGATGACACAACCTTCATTTACTCCTGTCCTGATCCCCTTGCTCTAAATGCCACAGTAAATACTGAGCTTAATAAAGTCCATCTGTGGCTAACTGCCAACAAACTCACCCTTAACATTGACAAAACTTTCTATATTCTGTTTGGCAATAAATCCTCTAATCAAATAAATCTCAAAATAAACAATACCCAAATTTGTAACAAATTAGATGGCAAATTCCTTGGCATTCTCATTGACCACAAGCTGAATTTCCAGGGACACATTCTAAACATCAAAAAAAGTTTCAAAAACTGTGGGCATTCTTTCTAAGATCAGATATTATGTACCACGCCCTGCCCTGGTGACTCTCTATTACTCCCTTATCTATCCATATCTCAACTATGGTATTTGTGCTTGGGGCTCTACTACCCAAAATCACTTACGTCCTCTAATTACTCAACACAAAGCTGCTATTAGGACAATATCCAATTCTGGCCCCAGACATCACTCGGTACCCCTACTCAAATCTCTGAATATGTTAGACATTAAGTCACTGCACATTCTCTCATGTGTATTATACATATATAAAACGCTAAACTATAATGCCAATCCTGATCTCAAAAGCTTCATAGAAGGTTGTAACAGAACCCATGAGCACCACACCAGAAATAAATACAGTTTTGATATTCCTAGAGTACGACTAAATCAAACCAGAAATGCTCTACAAATCAAGGGGCCCAGAATGTGGAATGACCTTCCCAACCATGTTAAAGACTGTACCTCTCTCAACCAGTTTAAGTTAAAAACGAAGCTATACCTAATAAATTCCATGTAACCCACCTTACCCCCCTGTTGTCAACCCATGTATATTTTTTGTTTTATTGTTTTTCAAATCAACGCTGTTTGAATGTAATTTTCTGTAATAATTTGTAATTGTATTTGTGCTGCTTTTTCAACAATGTTCCCCCCTCTTTTACCTCTATTTTTTATATGTACTCATCACATCTTTTCTTTTTACCCATTAGTTTTAAGCTGTAGTCATTAATGTTTTTCCTGCCCGAAACGCTTTGCGTAATAGTGGCTTTAGGCATTGTATGTACTAGCTCTATCTATAAAGCCAACAAACTTTGTAAATCTCTTTATGTATGTACCTTACCTAAATAAAGATTATTATTATTATTATTATTATAAAGCCTCCTAGCATTACCTAAGTAATGAAAGAAATTTGATATATATTTACTCACTATAATGTTGGTGCTAAATGCAGAACATGAAAGAAACTTATTTTTACTCTGAAATAATCTCTTTTCATAACGAAATTAGAAGGAAATATGTGGCAGGTGACGACAAAGGAGAAGTCGCTCCACAACACTGGCGCTTCTTGGACCGTCGACTTCTATGGCTACTTCTACTCACCTTGTTGTGCTTGCGGGGGTTGATCTTCGGCTCTTAAGACACTTGGTTTGTCTTATTGCAGGTTGTAAACTGTATTACAATTAAACTATGTAAACTATAAACTGAGATTATGTGATCAATAAAGCCACATGTCTGGCAAAGCCTTTATTTACCTCAACACATGTGGAGAATGACCCCGTAACATTGTAGGCCCTCTAGTGGCAGTGGTTAAGGCAGGACGACAGCACCTAACGCAAGACAATGATTACATGCGGCCTGGCTGGTGCTTGGTGTGTCAAGTATTTACTTAAGCGGCGGCCCAGCCTCAGTTCTGTTGTCATGTTTATGCTGCCGGTACTTGAGTGTGTGTTTGGATCTTCCTTTCTGTGGGTGTGGCTAGTCCGTCACTGGCAAGGGCTGCACTTGTTGTGTTGGGTAGTTGTTTACGAGGCGCTCTAGTGTCTTTTCTATTGGGTTTTCAATGTCTCTTAATAATGAATTCGTTGTGTCAGGGAACAGACAGCCAGAGCGTATTCATACGCTCCGATTAAGTTAGGCTTATATCGAGGTGTCCCCCCCCCCCCACAAGGTCGAATTACTGACCCCTCCAAGGATGCGACCCCCCCCTCTCTCACGCAAACGATGAGTCACAATAACGTGGCTGAAGATATGATGACCACACCACACACCAGAAGATGAGGAGACGACGACGTTTCGGTCCGTCCTGGACCATTCTCACAATCGACTTGAGAATGGTCCAAGACGGACCGAAATGTCGTCGTTCCTTCACTTTCTAATGCGTGGTCTAGTCAATATATTTCAGTCACGTTATTGTGACTCCTCGTCTGCTTACACCCCATTCTTACACCCAACTTACACCCCATTTCCCACCCAAGAAGCTGACAACCTAACCCTCGTTTCAATTAGATCTGCAGTTGTGAGTTTTGCGTAGCCCGTCCTCATAAACCAAAGCCAACCCCCCCCCCCCCCCCCCCCCGCTGTTTATACAAAAAACAAAATACAAAATTATGAGTGAAAACCGGTTTACACGCGACTCACAACTGATGACGTTCGAACACTTCCAGAACAAGTGCTTCACTGGCGAATTTTGTTCGAACCACAACGCTATATTTCTGCGGTTGGAAGAAAACGCTCACAGAGTGGGGGACTTATTTTATTTTATAATAATAATAATTAATTATTTAAATACAAATAATTAATTAATAATAATAGTCATCATTAATGATTAAATAATTGATAATCCTTAAATAATTGGTGACTAATAATGATTAGTGAATAACCCTAAATTAATATACAGAATAAAATTAATGGATAGCTGTTATAATGATCAAATACAATGAAGAGAGATCTGTAATTGAAAGTTGCATGTTTGAATTACGGTAATTCCAATTCTTGGTATTCTTGGCTTATCACTTTGGGGGTTCCGTCGGAGCGCCCCAAACCCCGTGAGGGCCAGCGGCGCGGAACCCCCACCCCCAATATATATACGCTTCACCCACATACTACAAATACAAATAACCGCCAACAGAACCTAAGCACCTAATCTAACCTATGCCAATATATATGCACAGTATGCTAATATATTATAATATTAATTTATATGAGAAAATTTGCATTTTGAGTGAACAGCATGTAAAAATTGACGAATGCGTCTTTGGGGTCAACCGCTGGATGGAATGAACTTGGCCTGAGGACGGGTTGTTTGGCGGGTGCATGGAATAGAATAGTCTACTACACTACACTTTGTGTAGTCTTTGTCAAACAAAGAGTCTGTTTGGAGGACGGGTGATAAAATTGATGAATGCGTGTTTGGGGTCGACCGTTGGAAGGTCCGAGGACGGGTTGGTTTTGCAGGACTTAGGGTCTCACACCCTCACTCATTAGGTTCTTGAGTGCCCATTGTTTAATGTATATAGAAGCACTGAGATAAGGACTGGTCCTTAACAACTAGCCTGGATGTTTCAAAACGGAAAGATTGATGATATTCTGTAGAGATATAAGAATTTTGCATCAAGATTGTAACTTTGTTGAATTGTCTTAATGTCTATTGCAAATGGTCTGTGTATCTAGTCATACAAGTATTTGTGTGTACGTCTGGTAATATACGGCATGTGTAAAGGAAGAAATGTGTATGTTTATCACTCAACGTTTGGTAATATCCTTATTAATTGTTTGTGATGTCTATATAAATAAATTATATATATATATATATATATATATATATATATATATATATATATATATATATATATATATAAACTGAGCGGCGTGAGAATAGCTTGAGCTACCTCATCCCTTTGTGAGTATTTATACCTCAATAAACTTATTTCAATTTCAAATAGGGGCAGGAGTAGGGTGGTTGGTGACGGGAGCATTTGGTATATGCGAAGTTTGTTGATGGGTGACTGGGGGGGGGGGGTTGGCTGATGCCTGTGTTGTGTTTGTTTCAGTGCGCTATTGTCCTGCATGTTGGTGAAGGCTAGTCTTATGAACAAAAGCCTAGTCTTACTAGTGGTTTTTGCTATGTATGTTTTTGCTGCTATGTATATTTTTGCTGCTATGTATGTTTTTGCTGCTATGTATGAGGGACAATGTCTGGATCTTAGCTCATGGTCACCACCAGTGTGCACATTTAAGAGTCTGAAGTGCATGTTAATTTTTAGAAGCCCTCTGCACATATTCCGCGTTAATGTTTGTGTGCATCCTTTTGCATTATGGTTGACTTCTAACACATTGAGTTGGACATTGTGCGTATTCTTCTAGTTTGTGGGTGAAGCCATTGATTCGCACCCGGTCAGGCTGTAGGTCGTCTAGAAACGTGAGGGTTGTGCCTGTGTCGCTCACTTCTCCCTGTAGCCTACACATCAATTGGAATGTCAGCCTCTTGAAGCAGAGTTTTGAATGTCTTCATCACTAATGTCTAGGGCATATTTGATTACCACAAGTTACAGTCCCGCTCCTGTGCTCGGTAAGTCCACTACGGGCTCGCCATATCCCGTGCTACTTGCAACATTTTGTTCCGAGTAGCTGAATCTACAACAACAATGTTTGATTATACGTTTTGTTAAGTCTGTCACGAAGCGGTTCGTAGCACCAAACTTTGTATCCGTGGGTTATCTTGAGTTATCTTGAGATGATTTCGGGGCTTTTTAGTGTCCCCGCGGCCCGGTCCTCGACCAAGCCTCCACCCCCAGGAAGCAGCCCGTGACAGCTGACTAACTCCCAGGTACCTATTTACTGCTAGGTAACAGGGGCATTCAGGGTCAAAAAAACTTTGCCCATTTGTTTCTGCCTCGTGCGGGAATCGAACCCGCGCCACAGAATTACGAGTCCTGCGCGCTATCCACCAGGCTACGAGGCCCCCCTCGTGCTGGTGCTCCATGAGCAAATTCTTTTGTTTATTTGGTTTTATGTCGTATACTTTAATATTTTAAACCTCTAAAAACGCTTGCTGGAAAACACATTGGTATTAATGCTAAATATGCCACAATGTTCTACAGACGTTCATGAAGGGCCCCTAGTCAACTCCCATGCCCTGCACCTTATTTATCTCCCCAGCACTTGGCTGAAAGCTTTAGAGAAAATTCAAAATGAAGCCAAGAGGATAATTCTTGGAGCCCTCAGACGCACAAGACTCATCAACATGAAGGAGGAGCTGAACTCCCAAACATATGTGAGAGAAATGAGCAGCTCAATACTTCCTTCTGTGTAAGGGTGATAAGAGATCCAACATTACCAGTACTACTTAGAGATAAAACTGACTGATGGATATATGGGAAAGAGGAGGAATGTTGCCAACGCACCAGCGGGAAACCTATATACAAACTGGTTGAGTAGAAGTGTTGCCAATCTCATTAATTAAACTGAATATTCCTATTGTATGCAATGAACTAGCTGATGTATTTCAGGGTACAGATACAATGGATTATGAAGTGTCTTACACACTCATCAGCAAAAAGAGTAAGGAAAACCCAGAACTTCTGAAAGCAACAGCACTTGAAACTATTAATTCCTTTTTAAGTACCTTACGACCTCACCAGCACTATGCTTGCACTGTTGGGTCTGTTCAAATGTCAACAGGTCGCACTGCAGCAGTCTGTAGAATATACAACAACATATGTACACAGACCACAAGTCTGGTCTGTACTCACCTTATTAGGTGAGTACAGACCACAAGTGTGAAACTGAATAATTGGCTTAGCTCCACACATACAGAAGTGGCTGCACTACAACTTGCCACTAACGCACTTAAAAATACTGGAAGAGTAATTTTCTGTGATTAAAAGTCAGCTTTTAATCACGTAAAACACCCAACCTGCAAAATAGATACTAGTAATGTTGAAACTTCCATTATAAACAACAACATTAATACTCAGAGCAAGAGTTTGTCTCATTTGAACGGATACCAACTCGCATACGTCTTGTGCAGCGTGATGACACGGACAAAGCAGCTAAAACTGCATGTGATAAGCTTGAAATTGAGTTATGTGCATTCCAATCTCTGCTGTAGATGTCGCATTATTGCAGGATTTTAGCCTAGGATGGCAGATGACCTGTTACTGACACTCAAAGGCCAGAAACACGAATATAATGAGCTATGACATGTATAGTTCCGAGACTTATGTACGGACAGCATAAAACATCCACTAGACAGTGTGACATTGTAATTTTCCAGAATTAGGCTGGGATATCGATATCTATGGCACTTGGCTGCAGGTAGTGAATCCGCCAATGGTGAACATTCCAATTGTAAACTATGTGAACAAGAGCTGGGACATACTCCAACACTATCTGTGATTGACGGAGAGCATGTATCTCTGCATCTGCGATTGCCCTGTAATCAATGATTTCAGGCCAAATGGTATAAGGTACTTCGAGCTCTTTAACTACGTCAACTCTCATAAATATTGGAAGATATTCTTGTGCTGTAACCAGACTTTTCAATTGCAGGCTAACAGATCAGCCTTGCATCTCATGCTCTCTCCTGATTCCATGTATAACTAACCATCCTGTGAGATCATTGCAAATGATGCTCTGTGTCATTTTGTTCTCAAAAACACTCCTACCCGTGGATGCATTGTCTTCAAAACATACGAGGGAACATTTTCAGAACAGTAATTTGTCCTACCTAAGGAGCCGGTCGGCCGAGCGGACAGCACACTGGACTTATGATCCTGTGGTCCCGGGTTCGATCCCGGGCGCCGGCGAGAAACAATGGGCAGAGTTTCTTTCACCCTATGCCCATGTTACCTAGCAGTAAAATAGGTACCTGGGTGTTAGTCACGGGCTGCTTCCTGGGGGGGTGGAAGCCTGGTCGAGGACCGGGCCGCGGGGACACTAAAGCCCCGAAATCATCTCAAGATAACCTCAAGATAACCTACCTTGGCGAGGCGCAGGCAGCACTGGGAGCCCGGCCCGTGGGGTCTGGCCGCCGGGATAATTGTTTACCTCTTGGGGGTGGCGGCGCGCCCCCTCCAGGTACACTTACTGTGGTGCTTCCTGGCTAGAAGATCGCCTTCTCTTGCCTCCTTACAGGACGAATGGAAGGGCCTCGTCATCCTTGTGCCTGCCATTCGTCGGTGGATTGTCTAGTGCCTCAGCGGTATCGGGGTTTTCAGTTAAGGCGGCAGTACGTGCTCCTCTGGCCGCCGCCATGTTGGAACCTCCAAGCCCTACCACATGCGCAGACTACCATACTCACAGACCAGCACATGCGCAGACTACCATACTCACAGACCAGCACATGCGCAGACTACCATACTCACAGACGAGCACATGCGGAGACTATTATACTCACAGACCAGCACATGCGGAGACTATTATACTCACAGACCAGCACATGCGCAGACTATCACACTCACAGACCAGCACATGCGCAGACTACCATACTCACAGACCAGCACATGCGGAGACTATTATACTCACAGACCAGCACATGCGCAGACTATCACACTCTCACAGCCGTCAGTTGGGGTTTGACGGCTGAGTGTACAGTGCTCAGGATTCGTAGTCCTAAGGGTCCGGGTTCTTTCCCCGGCGGAGGCGAAAACAAAAGGGCAGCAGAGTTTCTTTCACCCTGATTATCCCTGTTCACCTAGCAGTTAATAGGAACCTGGGAGTTTTACAGCTGCTTCCTGTGTGTGTGTAATTACCTAAGTGTAGTTACAGGATGAGAGCTACGCTCGTGGTGTCCCGTCTTCCCAGCACTCTGTCATATAACGCTTTGAAACTACTGACGGTCTTGGCCTCCACCACCTTCTCACCTAACTTGTTCCAACCGTCTACCACTGTTTGCAAAAGTGAATTTTCTTATATTTCTTCTGCATCTTTGTTTTAGTTTAAATCTATGACCTCTTGTTCTTGAAGTTCCAGGTCTCAGGAAATCTTCCCTATCGATTTTATCAATTCCTGTTACCATTTTGTACGTAGTAATCATATCATCTCTTTTTCTGGTCTTCTAGTTTTGGCATATTTAATGCCTTAACCTCTCCTCGTAGCTTGCCCTTCAGTTCTGGGAGTCACTTAGTAGCATGTCTTTACACCTTTTCAAGTTTGTTGATGTGCTTCTTAAGATATGGGCACCACACAACTGCTGCATATTCTAGCTTTGGCCTAACAAAAGTCGTGAACAATTTCTTTAGTATTTCGCCATCCATGTATTTAAAAGCAATTCTGAAGTTAGGAAGAGTGGCATACTCACTCACACACACACACTGTGTGTGTGTGTGTGTGTGTGTGTGTGTGTGTGTTTACTAGTTGTGTTTTTGCGGGGGTTGAGCTTTGCTCTTTCGGCCCGCCTCTCAACTGTCAATCAACTGTTTACTAACTACTTTTTTTTTCCACACCACACACACACACACCCCAGGAAGCAGCCCGTGACAGCTGACTAACTCCCAGGTACCTATTTACTGCTAGGTAACAGGGGCACTTAGGGTGAAAGAAACTTTACCCATTTGTTTCTGCCTCGTGCGGGAATCGAACCCGCGCCACAGAATTACGAGTCCTGCGCGCTATCCACCAGGCTACGAGGCCCCACGTGTGTGTAATTACCTAAGTGTAATTACCTAAGTGTAGTTACAGGATGAGAGCTACGCTCGTGGTGTCCCGTCTTCCCAGCACTCTTTGTCATATAACGCTTTGAAACTACTGACGGTCTTGGCCTCCACCACCTTCTCACTTAACTTGTTCCAACCGTCTACCACTCTATTTGCGAAGGTGAATTTTCTTATATTTCTTCGGCATCTGTGTTTAGCTAGTTTAAATCTATGACCTCTTGTTCTTGAAATTCCAGGTCTCAGGAAGTCTTCCCTGTCGATTTTATCAATTCCTGTTACTATTTTGTATGTAGTGATCATATCACCTCTTTTTCTTCTGTCTTCTAGTTTTGGCATATTTAATGCTTCTAACCTCTCCTCGTAGCTCTTGCCCTTCAGTTCTGGGAGCCACTTAGTAGCATGTCTTTGCACCTTTTCCAGTTTTTTGATGTGCTTCTTAAGATATGGGCACCACACAACAGCTGCATATTCTAGCTTTGGCCTAACAAAAGTCATGAACAATTTCTTTAGTATATCGCCATCCATGTATTTAAATGCAATTCTGAAGTTAGAAAGCATAGCATAGGCTCCTTGCACAATATTCTTTATGTGGTCCTCAGGTGATAGTTTTCTATCTAGAACCACTCCTAGATCTCTTTCTTTATCAGAATTCTTTAAAGATTTCTCACATAATATATAGGTTGTGTGGGGTCTATGTTCTGCTATTCCACATTCCATAACATGACATTTATTAACATTAAATTCCATTTGCCAAGTGGTGCTCCATATACTTATTTTGTCCAGGTCTTCTTGAAGGGCATGACAGTCATCTAAATTTCTTATCCTTCCTATTATCTTAGCATCATCAGCAAACATGTTCATATAATTCTGTATACCAACTGGTAGATCATTTATGTACACAATAAACATCACTGGTGCAAGAACTGAACCCTGTGGTACTCCACTTGTGACATTTCTCCATTCCGATACATTGCCTCTGATTACTGCCCTCATTTTTCTATCAGTCAGAAAATTTTTCATCCATGATAGAAGCTTACCTGTCACCCCTCCAATATTTTCCAGTTTCCAGAACAACCTCTTATGTGGAACTCTGTCGAAAGCCTTTTTTAGGTCCAGATAGATGCAGTCAACCCAACCATCTCTTTCCTGTAATATCTCTGTGGCTCGATCATAGAAACTGAGTAAATTCGATACACAGGATCTTCCAGATCGAAAACCATACTGTCTGTCTGATATTATATCATATCTCTCCAGGTGTTCTACCCATTTAGTTTTGATTAGTTTTTCCAATACTTTCACTATTACACTTGTCAATGATACAGGTCTATAATTGAGGGGGTCTTCCCTGCTGCCACTTTTGTAGATTGGAACTATGTTAGCCTGTTTCCACCCGTCTGCTACGATTCCTGTACCCACCCGTCTGCTACGATTCCTGTACACAGGGATGCCTGAAAGATCAGGTGAAGTGGAATGCTGAGCTCAGATGCACATTCTCTCAGAACCCATGGTGAAACGCCATCTGGGCCAGCTGCTTTGTTCTTACCGAGCTCCTTGAGCATTTTTTCCACTTCGTCTCTAGACACCTCTATGTGTTCTATGTTGTTCTCTGGAATTCTTATTGTGTCTGGTTCCCTAAAGATTTCATTTTGTACAAACACACTTTGGAACTTTTCGTTTAGTGTTTCACACATTTCCTTTTCATCTTCCGTGAATCTATTTCCCATTTTCAACCTCTGAATATTATCCTTTACCTGCAATTTGTTGTTTATGAATTTATAGAATAGACCTGGTTCTGTTTTACATTTGTCCGCAATCCCTTTTTCAAAATTTCTTTCTGCCTCTCTCCTCACTGCCGTGTAGTTGTTTCTCGCATCTTTGTATCGCTGGTATGTTTGGGGGTTCGGCCTCTTCCTGTATTGATTCCATTTTTGTGTCTTTCGGTCTCTAGCCCTCTCGCAATTTCTATTGAACCAATCCTGTTTCCTAGTTCTGCATCTCTGTTTTGGTATAAATTTTTTTGTGCCTTTATCATATATTTCACAAAACTTGCCATACATCTCATTCACTTCCTTGCCTAGCATCAAGTCTGTCCAATTATACTCACTAAAAAAATTTCTAAGGTCACCATAATGTCCTCTCCTGAAGTCTGGTTTTTCAACTGCTTCAACCTCCTTATTTTCTTCCAGCTTATAACGCATTGCATACTTTATTCCCAAAAAGACATGGTCACTTTTACCCAAGGGAGGAAGGTACTGAATGTCAAATATCTCTTCCTCCTTCCTGGTAAATATCAAATCTAGCATGGAGGGAACGTCCCCTTCCCTCATCCTCGTAGCTTGTTTAACATGTTGATACAAGAATGTTTCCCGGTTGAGGTCTACAAATTTACAGGTCCAAAAATCTTCTGTTTTAGCTTCATATGCTTCCCAGTCTATGGATTTCAAGTTGAAGTCACCGACTATCAACAGTCGTGATCTATCGTTATCCGCTCTCGCTATAATCTCTCTCATTATTGTTATAAGACCTTCACGTTTACTATCTAGCTCCTCCTTTGACCATGTGCTGCTTGGCGGTGGACTATATGCATTTATCATCATTAGTTTATCATCCTCATAGCAGATCTCTAGTGCTATTAAGTCAACTTCTTGTGGATTGTGGAGAGAGAGAGAGAGAGAGAGAGAGAGAGAGAGAGAGAGAGAGAGAGAGAGTGTGTGTGTGTGTGTGTGTGTGTGTGTGTGTGTGTGTGTGTGTGTGTGTGTGTGTGTGTGTGTGTGTGTGTGTGTGTGTGTGTGTGAGAGAGAGAGAGAGAGAGAGAGAGAGAGAGAGAGAGAGAGAGAGAGAGAGAGAGAGAGAGAGAGAGAGAGAGAGAGAGAGAGAGAGAGAGAGAGAGAGAGAGAGAGAGAGAGAGAGAGAGAGAGAGAGAGAGAGAGAGAGAGAGAGAGAGAGAGAGAGAGAGAGAGAGAGAGAGAGAGAGAGAGAGAGAGAGAGAGAGAGAGAGAGAGAGAGAGAGAGAGAGAGAGAGAGAGAGAGAGAGAGAGAGAGAGAGAGAGAGAGAGAGAGAGAGAGAGAGAGAGAGAGAGAGAGAGAGAGAGAGAGAGAGAGAGAGAGAGAGAGAGAGAGAGAGAGAGAGAGAGAGAGAGAGAGAGAGAGAGAGAGAGAGAGAGAGAGAGAGAGAGAGAGAGAGAGAGAGAGAGAGAGAGAGAGAGAGAGAGAGAGAGAGAGAGAGAGAGAGAGAGAGAGAGAGAGAGAGAGAGAGAGAGAGAGAGAGAGAGAGAGAGAGAGAGAGAGAGAGAGAGAGAGAGAGAGAGAGAGAGAGAGAGAGAGAGAGAGAGAGAGAGAGAGAGAGAGAGAGAGAGAGAGAGAGAGAGAGAGAGAGAGAGAGAGAGAGAGAGAGAGAGAGAGAGAGAGAGAGAGAGAGAGAGAGAGAGAGAGAGAGAGAGAGAGAGAGAGAGAGAGAGAGAGAGAGAGAGAGAGAGAGAGAGAGAGAGAGAGAGAGAGAGAGAGAGAGAGAGAGAGAGAGAGAGAGAGAGAGAGAGAGAGAGAGAGAGAGAGAGAGAGAGAGAGAGAGAGAGAGAGAGAGAGAGAGAGAGAGAGAGAGAGAGAGAGAGAGAGAGAGAGAGAGAGAGAGAGAGAGAGAGAGAGAGAGAGAGAGAGAGAGAGAGAGAGAGAGAGAGCGAGAGAGAATGAATAAGTAATTGAGAGACGGGTCAAAAAGAGCAGGGCTCAACCCCCACAAGGACATCTAGGTGAATACATTGTTGCGCGCACACAGACTAACATACATACGGGGCCTGATGGCTGTGTGGACAGTGCTCGTATTCGTAATCCTAGGGACTGGGGATCGATCTCCGGCGATGGTGGAAACAAATGGGCAGTTTCTTTCACTTCGATGCCCCTGTTAACCTAGCAGTAAACAGGTGCCTGGGAGGAAAAAAAAGTGCTCAGAACAGTACCATGGGGCACACCTTCGTATTGCCAAAAAGAGGCAGAGTGGGGTACCAAGCCTCATTCTAAAGGAACGAGAGAGGAAGCTTTAGAGGAAGAGAAGGAGATTACCACGAAGGCCAAAAGAACGAAGTTGGGACAGAATGTGGTATCTCCCGGTAGTGTCGTATGCCTTTTCCAGGTCAAAAACGATAGCAACAACAGAGGTCTTTGCAACAAAACCAGTACGAATATAGACCAAGTTCACCAAGACATCAGTCGTTTTGTGGCACTTACGAAAAGCAACTGAGAAGGGGAGAGGTGGTGATAGTGTTCCAAGAACCACATCAGATGGACACTGACCATACGTTCAAAAGTTTGTAAAACGCAACTCGTGAGGGCAATGGGGCGGAAGTCCTTAGGAAATGTCCCTAAAGACCCCGGTTTCCGAATAGGGAGAACAACTGCATCGAGCCAGTCTTCAGGGCCTGACGACGACTCCCAGACACGGTTATACAAATTCAGTAAATACCGAGACGCGCATGAATGTCATCTGAGCCCGCTGCCGTAGAACTGCAGACTGAAGTTCGTAGAGAGGGAGAGAGAGACGGGATCGTTATAGGAAAGTCAGAGAAGAGTGCGGAAATCTAAGGGAAGAGACTCAAGAATGGGTTTACAAAGGAAGGCAGAATTGGGGAAGATGCTAACAGAGCTAACAGTCGAAAAGTGGGAACCCAGTTCAGTCGTGATCGTCACTGGATCCGCCACAAAAGTACCACGAAGGTGAAGGACTGGTGAGACATATGGAACAAACTTACCCGCTATCTTGCGTATTTTCTTCCAGATCTGCGGCAGAGAAGTATCGGACGTAATGGTGGAGACATAAGATTTCCTACTCTCACTGTTAGCTGTACGGATGGTCCTATGGGCCACCGCACTCGCCTTCCAAAACAAAATAAAAGAATCAGCCGTCTGCCAGCGTCAGTGTTTCTTCCAGGCCGCACGCTTACAGCGGACAGCCCAAGCATAATCTACAATCCACCAGGGAACGCACTTCCCCGTGCCCCGGGAGGCAGAGCGAGGAATGGAGCGTCATGAGAAAGGAGGGCGGCTTGAGGGAGAGGCAGAGCGGAGAGGTCGAAAAGATTAGCATGGAGGGTGAATAGATTCAAGTCAGCCTCGGCAAACTGCCACCTAGGGAAGGAGAGAGGAGGGAGAAAAAGAGAAAAAGGTGACAAGGATGGGGAAATGGTCACTGTTATGGAGGCCATCAAGAACCCGCCAAGGGAAATCTAAGTAGAGAGAAAACAAGAAAAGAGAAAGATCAAGACAGGAGAGGGAGCTAGTGTGGGAGTCCACATGAGTGGATTCACCAGAATTCAGAAGAGACAGAGAAGAAGAGAGGACAAATGGTTCGAGAAGGCGGCCTCGGGTGTTTGTCAGAGCATCACCCCAGAGGGTATGCAGACGATTGAAATCACCCAACAGGAGCACCGGCTCTGGTAAGGAGTCCAACAGGTGTTTAAGATCAGGAAGAGAAAGTGGGACATTTGGGGGGATATAAATGGTAGACTGTATACCATTTACTCACAAAGATACGGGCCGCAGAACATTGGATATGCAATGGAAAAAGTAGGGGACACAAAGGGAATATCAGTATGAATCAAGAGAGCATTAGAGTTATGGGTCCGAGCAAAAGCTGGATGGGGGAAGAGAAAAGAATAACCACAGAAGTGACCAGGGCGAGCACCAAGTATCGGCTCCTGGAGACATACACAAGGCAGTGAAAACTGTTATCAGAATTTGGAGTTCATGGAAGTTGGTATAAAATCTACGAATATTCCATTGAAGAACAGACATTGTCAAAAGGAGAGAGAACAGGCACAGATAACAATGACAAAACAGAGGCAAAGACGAACACAGTACACTAAATTAGATCATGATCAGTGAAATCAGGGTTAGGGGGCATAGGTAAATTTAGCAATGAAGTAGTCAAGGGAGTGGGAGAACAGACAGACAGGGTCCGGAGCTAGAGGAGGTAATGGAGAAGGGCAGTCAAGGGAACCAGGGGGATGACCACGTTGAGTCTGTCCACAGACCGTGAGTGAGAGAGATGTGGCTTTGGCTGGCTGCCCACAGACCGTGAGTGTGAGAGATGTCACTTTGGCTGGCTACCCACAGACCGCGAGTGTGAGAGATGTCGCTTTGACTGGCTGTCCACAGACCGCGAGTATGCGAGATGTGGCTTTGTCTGGCTGTCCACAGACCGTGAGTGTGAGAGATGTCGCTTTGGCTGGCTACCCACAGACCGCGAGTGTGAGAGATGTCGCTTTGACTGGCTGTCCACAGACCGCGAGTATGCGAGATGTGGCTTTGTCTGGCTGTCCACAGACCACGAGTGTGCGAGATGTGGCTTTGTCTGGCTGTCCACAGACCGCGAGTGTGCGAGATGTGGCTTTGTCTGGCTGTCCACAGAGTGTGAGTGTGCGAGATGTGGCTTTGTCTGGCTGTCCACAGACTGTGAGTGTGCGAGATGTGGCTTTGTCTGGCTGTCCACAGACCGCGAGTGTGCGAGATGTGGCTTTGTCTGGCTGTCCACAGACCGCGAGTGAGAGAGATGTCGCTTTGTCTGGCTGTCCACAGACCGCGAGTGTGAGAGATGTCGCTTTGTCTGGCTGCCCACAGAATGGAAAATGTGCACTAAGTTTTTGTTAACATATATATTTGTTATTATGTATAAATTTAGAGATAATATATATGGATAAGGTAAAGGCGACATATACTCTCCTGGCAGTCACTACAGCAGGTTGTATCTGTGGCCACATGAGAGGAAACATTTGACTTGAACTCTGAAGTAAATTGATTACATAATTAGCTTCAAGATTAGACCGAGGTATACCAGAGCCTTTCATCAGGTTTGTGGTGTAAACAACGAGGGAGACGGAACAGTTAATTAACTTCTATGTCTTCCCACATTCTACTTTTACACACTCCTCTCTCTCTCTCTCTCTCTCTTTTAGTAACCAAGACTAGGGTTCACTAGGACTGTTGAGTGAGGTACCTAGTGAAACTGAAAGCAAGAGTTGATATCCTACCTCAGCTCATTTGAAGACTGCTCCTAGACACATTTATTTCATGAGAATGTACTTTGAAACTACCATATAAGGACCCTAGTGGAACGGCAAACAAAAACAGTAATCCTACCTCATCTAAGTTGAAACCTGCTCAGAGAGACCCATTTATTTCACGAACCTATGATATGCATCATTAGGAATACACTTTCCTAACACTTCTGGGAGACAGAAGAGTTAGAGGGGACATGATCACCACATACAAGATTCTCAGAGGAATTGATAGGGTAGATAAAGACAGACTTTTTAACACAAGGGGCACACGCACTAGGGGACACAGGTGGAAATTGAGTGCCCAAATGAGCCATAGAGACGTTAGAAAGAATTTTTTCAGTGTCAGAGTAGTAGACAAATGGAATGCATTAGGAAGTGATGTGGTGGAGGCTGACTCCATACACAGCTTCCAAGTGTAGATATGATAGAGCCCAATAGGCTCACGAACCTGTACACCTGTTGATCGACGGTTGAGAGGCGGGACCAAAGAGCCAGAGCTCAACCCCCGCAAGCACAATTAGGTGAGTACTTTATTCATTACATAACAATCATATAAGGAACAGGATGAACTAGTAGCCAACTGTGTGCCAGAGCCTTCATGTGATCAGTTGACCTGATCGCCCGTGTGTCAACCTGTTCAGTGAACAAGTTCAAGATGTGTGTCAGCCTAGGAATGAAAGATCGCTGATGGAGTGATGTTCTTGAGAAAGGCAGTTTCAACATAAGACTGTTGAAGATTGAGAGCCTTGTGTTATGGATTCCAACTACTGGCAGTCCACAAAGTTGGGCCAGGTGCAGAACTTTGAAAATGTTGACCTTGTACATAACACTACGTCCACCAACATCGCATGTGTGGGAAGGAGAACGGGTGGATGAAGTAGAGGGGAGCATGTGTGGGGGGAGAGGAGGGGTGGATGAAGTAGAAGGGAGCATGTGTGGGGGAGGGGAGGGGGGAGGATGAAGTAGAGATGATCATGACCGAGGAAGGACACCTGTAGGCTGGTTTAGTTAAGCAGTCTTACTCCCACTTGCACAAGTCCTCCCTCCCACCACATCTTAGTACAAAGCTGTACATTACTATACATTCAACCACCACTTCATTACCACCAGCGTGTGCAACAAAAAGTACAAAAAAAAAAAAAAAAAAAAAAAAATACATTTATACATTACAAATAATTCTAATAACCCACCAAAATCATTGTTTGTATATTATTTATGTGACTAAATATGCATAAACATACTGTAAGTAATTATCAAAAGAAGGCACCAAACCGGGAAGGCACCATCAACCAGCGGAATAATCAGAGGGCGCTAAATATCACCAAGGATGCCAATACGAGAACAAAAACGCATAAGGCGAACGATATCAAAAGTATCCGAGTCACCAAGAATTCTATTGAGGGACAGGTGACTACGAGGGGCGGTCGGAAAGCATGACACACGCTCGTCCTGGAAGTCAGGACATTCAAGGAGGACATGCACGCCCGTAGGAGGGACAATGCAACTAGGACAATAAGGAGCAGGGCGGCACTCCATCAAGTGACCATGGGTTAAGCGAGTATGGCCAATACGCAACCTCGCCAGAGCTGTTTCCCACCGCCGGTTACGGTGGGAGGAGGACGGCCACGAGGAAACACAACATTTAAGAGAACGTAGTTTGTTACCAGTAACAGCCGACCAAGAAGCCTGCCAACAGGCAAGGATGGAGGAATGGATAACTGGGTAAAAGTCGGAATACGGAATGCCTTTACGAGAGATGGGACAAGAGCGGACAGCTTCCTTGGCGGCAGCATCCGCACGCTCATTTAAAGACACACCAATATGGCTGGGAACCCAACAAAACTCAACCGACTTAAATTTACTGTGAACAAGAAACAGCCAATGCTGGATCTCGACAACTACTGGATGAACCGGATTAAAGGACCCCGAGAGCCATGAGGGCACTACGAGAGTCAACAACAATAACTACAAAGGAAGACTGACAATGAGAAAGCAGGAGACGAAGAGCATAGAGAATAGCATAAAGTTCCGCTGTAAAGATGCTAGTCTCCGGAGGTAAGCGACACATATAAGTGCGATCGGGAAAAACAACAGAGTAGCCAACACGGTCCGCAGACTTAAACCCATCGGTGAAGACAGAAACGGAGTGGGAGTGAGAAGAAAAGTGCTCAAGGAAAAGGTGTTTTAGAACCGAAGGAGGGGTAAAAGCTTTAGTGATGTGGGTCAAGGATATACAAAACTGCGGAAGGGGGACTCTCCACGGGGGCAAAGAAGGAACAACACGAGGAGAAACATTAGAAATACGAACGGAAAGAGAATTCTGCAAGCGAGATAGCTGGACAGAAAGAGGGAAGTGGTGAAGAGGAACAGGAACCGCAGGAGAGGTATAAGTTTAAGCACGACAGAGGCGAGAGGAAGGATGTTGTAAGGACCTCGCAAGATAGCGAAGATAGTAGCGATCACGGTGGTCCTGGAGAGACAGGAAGCCAGTGTCAACATACAAGCTAAGGACGGGAGTCGAACGAAAGGCACCAGAACTGAGGCGCAACCCAGTATGGTGCAAAACATCAAAACGGCAAAGAGTAGAAGGAGAAGCAGACGAGTAAGCAGGGCAACCATAATCGAGCTTAGACAGGACGAGAGAGGAATGTAAAGCAAGGAGAGTGCGCCTATCTGCTCCCCAAGAAGTATGGGACAATACCCGAAGGAGGGAAAGGGCCTTAGAGCACCCAACACGGAGGTAAGAGATATGGGGAGACCAAGACAAACGAGTGTCAAGGAATAACCCCAAAAGCCTTGCGGAATCTTTGTACTCAAGGGGGTGACCATAAAGTGACAAAGAGGGACGAAGAACGACCCGTTTCCGAGAAAGTTATGGCACAAGTCTTAGAAGTAGATAACTTGAAGCCATGATCGGTGGCCCAAGACGACACGGCATCAATCGCAAGTTGAAGCCGGTGCTGAAGGAGCGGCGAATCATCACCCTGACAGCAAAGGGTAAGATCATCGACATAGAGAGCGGAGAAGATGCCTGAAGGAAGAGAGGAAAGAAGACCATTGAGGGCAACCAGAAAAAAGAGTAATGCTCAGAACACTACCCTGGGGCACACCTTCGTATTGCTGAAAAGAGGCAGAGAGAGCGGTACCAAGTCGCACCCGAAAGGAACGACGAGAGGGGAAGCTGCGGAGAAAGAGAGGGAGATGACCACGAAGGCCAAAAGAATGAAGTTGAGATAGAATATGATACCGCCAAGTGGTAAGCCTTTTCCAGGTCAAAAAGGACGCCAACAATGGAGGTCTTCGCAGCAAAAGCAGTACGAATATAGACCTCCAAGTTCACCAGGACATCTGTCGTGCTGCGGCACTTGCGGAAACCAAACTGAGAAGGGAAGAGGAGGTGATGGTGTTCCAGGAACCACATCTGACGACCGTTAACCATACATTCAAAGAGTTTGCAGACACAACTTGTGAGGGCAATAGGGCGAAAGTCCTTAGGGGAAGTTCCCAGAGACCCTGGTTTGCGAACAGGGAGGACAACGGCATCGAGCCAGTCCTTAGGGACTGACGACGACTCCCAGATCCGATTATACAGACTCCGTAAATACTGAGACGTGCACCGAGGGAGATGGCGAAGCATCTCATAATGAATACCATCAGAGCCCGCCGCCGTAGAACCGCAGAGGGCCAGGGCAGAATGAAGATCAGAGAGAGAGAGAAGGGATCGTTATAGGGAAGTCGAAGACGTGTGCAGAAATCTAAAGTACGAGACTCAAGGACAGGTTTACGAAGAAGGAAAGATTGGGGAAGATGAAGACCAGAGCTAACAGAAGAAAAGTGGGAACCCAGTTCAGTAGCAACCTGCAACGGGTCCGCCACAAGAGTACCACGGAGGTGAAGGACCGGTGAAACATCGGGAACGAACTTACCCGCTATCTTGCGGATACGCTTCCAGATCTGTGGCAGAGGACTTTCGGACGTAATGGTGGAGACAAAGATGCCCAACATTCACGTTCAGCTGTACGGATGGCCCTACGGGCCACTGCACTCGCTTTCCGAAAGAAAAGAAAAGAATCGGCCGTCTGCCGACGGGGGTGCCTCTTCCAGGCTGCACGCTTACAGCGGACAGCCCGAGCACAGTCTGCATTCCACCAGGGAACGTACTTCCGTGGACCCCGAGGAAGAGCGAGGAATAGAGCGGAGGGCAGCGTCGAAGACAGTGTCATGAAAAAGGAGGAGAGCGCGAGGGAGAGGCAGAAGGGAGAGGTCAGAGAGAGCAGCACTGAGGGTAAACAGGTTCCAGTTCGCTTTAGCAAACTGCCACCTAGGGAAGGACGAAAAAGAGAAAAAGGAAACAAGGATGGGGAAATGGTCACTGCCATGGAGGTCATCAAGAACCTGCCACGTGAAATCTAAGCAAAGAGAAAGATCAAGACAGGAAAGAGTGCGAGTCCGAGAGTCCAAATGAGTGGGCTCACCAGAATTCAGAAGAGACAGGGAAGAAGAGAGGATAAATGGCTCGAGAAGGCGCCCTCGGGTATTCGTCAGAATATCACCCCAAAGAGAATGACGACAATTGAAGTCACCCAGCAGGAGCACAGGCTCCGGCAAGGAGTCCAGTAGGTGTCTCAGATCAGGAAGAGAAAGCGGGACACTCGGGGGGAGATAAATGGAACAAACTGTGTACCATTTCCCCACAAAGATACGAGCAGCAGAACAATGGAGAGGCGAAGAAAAAGTAAGGGGACAAAGGGAACATCAGAGCGAATCAAGAGAGCAGAAGAATTAGGAGCCCCAACAACAGCTGGGGGGGGGGGGAAAGAAAGGAATAGCCACGAAAGCGACCAGGATGAGCACCAAGCATCGGCTCCTGGAGACAGACACAAAGGGGCAAAAACCGCGAAATTAGAAGTTGGAGTTCGAGGAAATTGGCGTAATAACCTCGAACGTTCCATTGAAGAATAGACATCGACGAGAAGAGAAAGGACAACAACAGAGAACAAAGAAGAAACAAAGGCGAAAGAGCAACATAGTACGTTAAAGATGATCAGGGTCGGGATCAGGGTCAGCAAAGTCAGGGTTAGGGGGCATGGGTAAACTGAGCAAAGATGGAGGGAAGGAAGCAGGAGAACAGACCAGAGGTGGGCGGGCGGTGTCTGGAGGAGGAAACAACGGAGAGGAGCAGTCAAGGACAGCAGCAGGAAGAGGGGGGAATAGAAAGAGGAGAGTGCACCTCAGCAAGGGCAGCAACCGAGAGGGAAGCGGGGGCCAAAGAAACCTCCATAGCAGGAACATGGGGCACAACCACTGAAATGGGAGGGGAAGGAGCAATAGAGCCAGTAGTAGGGGCCGAGGAAGAAAGCGAAGCCTTCTTACCCGCTGGGGAGGAGGAAGGAGAGGAGCCAGGCTTACGCTTCTGACTTAGAGAGACCGGTGTCCCAGCAACTACGTACCAGGCAACGGATTCCAGCGTCTCAACCGGAGAAGCTGAACGAGAGCACACACGATGGCCGGAAGGAGAGCGAAGGATATCAGCCTGCATCGACAGGCGGCGGGAAGAGTCAATAGAGGGAGGAGAAGGATGGGAAGGAGGATCGGAGGGAGACGAGGAAGAAGACACAGGAGACATGACAGACCGGGTAGAAAGAAGGGGAACCCCAGACTGAGGACCAGGAGGGGGACCCTACGGGACAGAACTCAAAGGAACAGAGGAGGGGGCAGTGGGCGTATCAGGGTCCAAGGCCCGGAAACGGCTGTGAGTCTGAGGAAGGTGGGAAGGACGAGGAGAGGAAGAGTGCAACACGAGAGCATAAGAGACGTTAGCATAAGGCGGGAGCCGGCAAACCTGGCGCCTCGCCTCGGGAAAAGATATACGCTCCCGGTGCTTCAAGATGAGGACGGCCGCCTCAAGCTTGTAATGGATACAGGTACGGGAGAAGGTAGGATGGGCCTCACCACAGTTGAGGCAGCGAGCCTGGGAAGAAGTGCACTCCGACTTAGAGTGGCCTTCGCCCCCACACAAAGGACAGAGAGAGACAGTCCCAGAGCACCGGAGGGCACCATGCCCAAACCTCCAGCACTTGTTACAGACCCTAGGAGAAGGAATGTACTCCTGGACAGAGCACCTGGCACCAGCAAGAATGACAGAGGGTGGAAGGGTCCTACCATCAAAGGTAATCTTCACAACCCAAAGGGGTTGACGGCGACGCCCACGAGGGGGACGAGTAAACGAGTCTACCTGGAGGACAGAATGGCCTTGGGCATCAAGGATATGCCGAATATCATTGTGGCAGTCCTGCAGATTCCGAACACCAGTCGCAACATGGGGCAGAAGGAGAATAGTGCCAACACTGGCATTCAACCGAGCGTTCTTTGAGACCCGAACAAGGATCTTGCCAAGGCAGGATAAGGCAACCAAGCGCGAAGCTGCATCCTTAGAAGGAGCAGCAATGACACACGTACCAAGACGAGTGGGGTTGAAGGTAACAGAGGCATCCACGGAATCAACAAGATGCCGATGGAGGGAGAAATCATCAGGAGGCACAGAATCAGGAGGGAGATCAAAGTATTTGGCCCATGAAGTGGGACCAAACAAGGCCTGATACGCATCAGTACGGGAAGGAATCAAGCGAGTGCGGCCGTGGTGCTGATGGCGTTGAGAACCCCCAGAGAGAGAGGGGATAAAAGGCGCAGTAGTCATAACGAGAGACTTAGCCGCACCAGGGGACGAAGTGGTCACCACTGGGGGCTTGAGGCTCGACCCAACCACAGAGGAGGGAGGGAAGCTGGGGGAAGATGTCAGGATGGTCAAAGGAGGAGCAAGGTTGGGGCTCAACGCAGCGGGGGCTACAGAGCCCGGTCTTCCAATATAAGCCGATTAGGGGGCTTGGTTGCCCACCCCATGAGCCTGAGAGGGTACAACAGAAACATTCATCGACATACAGACGAAGAGAGAAATTCATCCACGAATGTGTCCCCATACCCACCATGGAGCCCAATTAGAGGCAGGACACCCAACAGGAAGCTATCGCCGATCATGCCAGGGCCCCCTATGGGTGCGTCGTGAGTATACGCCCAACAAACGCCACCTTAAGAACCGTCAGTCCGTAGAGATCAGGTTCAGCGACGAAAGGGGGATTGACAATAAAAGGTTCCCCTCGCTCGAGACGTCGGGTACTACAGTTCTATGGGTGCAAGAGTATGCCTCCTCAGGCACCCGGGCATTAAAATAGAAGAAGTCCAAAGGAATAACCAAAACAAGCAAAAGGTCGGCAGGAAACTACAAGCAGATAGGAGAAGAGGGGGCAGAAAAATGAAACATAAGGAAAAGGAAAAGCGATCCGGCACAATTAGATAAGACAGCAGCAGGAGTGCAAGGCCACAAAAGGACAGAGGACTGTCCCAGGGAGCATCACACTCCAGCAGCCGTCTACTAAGCCCCCTCACTGCGCCAACGGGCTGGATGGGGAGGGAGAAACATACTCAAAAAAATTCAGAAACCTGGATTGAAATATGGATTAGGTCTGGAGCTATTTAATATGAATTTTTTAGGGTTTCCTGTATACAGAACTTGCAATCATTGATACAGTGATGTAGATAAAACAAAGTGCACTTTATTCCATTTTTGTAGTGGGAGTGATGCCTAACTTTATTAAGCAATTGACCAAGAATCATATATTTGCATTATACCTCATGATATGATATCAAAAGGTTTATCTTTGCCTACTCAATATTACAAAATATACAGCAGTCTTTTAAAGAACAAATAAACATCAAACAAACTTCATGATGGTTTAATGCCATACAAAAAACCCATATATTGAATTGCTAAACTATATTTTCACAAAAAACAAAGATGCTAAAGAAAATGCAATTTAAACAGGGATCACAAAATAATAAGTTAAAAGAATAGTTGCAGCCTATAACCATTTATATCTGCCCTATTTTATATAAATTCTAAGATATGTGAGATCCTTGAAATTTAATGAAATGATTTAAGATGCAAGACATCTAAAGGTCAAAAGTGATGTCAGGTTAACACTGTGAACTCAATGTCTTGGTGATTAAGAGATGCAGTGAATGCTGGCTTGAGCAAAATGAAAATGTTGGTGAAATGAAATTGAATCTAACATATAAGATTAAATAATATTGGGGGTTGGTGACTATAATATAAGCATTAAATATAATACTGAAAAGATATAAAGTAAAATAAGGAACACCCTCAAGGTCACAATAATTGTGTAAATTATAGATTGTGTAAATACACTAATGATACCAATCCTTTCTCGACCAAAATACTGCATAAAGTGATGACTACAACAAATTCAGAGCTCATCAGTCATCAATTACTTGGGGGGGGGGGAATCCATACAGCCTTAGATATCAGTTTTCAAGATTGTGTCTAGATTACAAATCAAACAAAAGTTCACTATACATCACCATAAAGCTTGTTTCATCCAAACCTGGATAAAAAACACAAATGGACCACTGCTTAAATTCTGCCTTGAAACATAGCATACAAAATTGGTATTCCAATAAAGGCTACCAATACATGATAATCAATGCTGAGGAATGTGTGTTTCAATTAAGAAGTTAATCTCTCTATGCATTATTAAGATATTGTCTAAAAACAGTGAGAGAAAACAAAGAAAATAGTACACATAAAACATTTCTCATAACAAAATTGTAAAGGGCTAAATTTCTAATGAGGTTTTTCCAAATTTAGTGGCCAAAAACCTGTCCAAACATTGACTTTAAATGACACACAAAGGCAAGTAACATCCCAGACATGTTAGTGAGGTCCCAGTAACATCCCAGACATGTTAGTGAGGTCCCAGTAACATCCCAGACCATGTTAGTGAGGTCCCAGTAACATCCCAGACATGTTAGTGAGGTCCCAGTAACATCCCAGACCATGTTAGTGAGGTCCCAGTAACATCCCAGACCATGTTAGTGAGGTCCCAGTAACATCCCAGACATGTTAGTGAGGTCCCAGTAACATCTCAGTCATGTTAGTGAGGTCCCAGTAACATCCCAGACCATGTTAGTGAGGTCCCAGTAACATCCCAGACATGTTAGTGAGGTCCCAGTAACATCCCAGACATGTTAGTGAGGTCCCAGGAACATCCCAGACCATGTTAGTGAGGTCCCAGTAGCATCCCAGATCATGTTAGTGAGGTCCCAGTAACATCCCAGACCATGTTAGTGAGGTCCCAGTAACATCCCAGACATGTTAGTGAGGTCCCAGTAACATCCCAGACCATGTTAGTGAGGTCCCAGTAACATCCCAGACCATGTTAGTGAGGTCCCAGTAACATCCCAGACATGTTAGTGAGGTCCCAGAAACATCCCAGACCATGTTAGTGAGGTCCCAGTAACATCCCAGACATGTTAGTGAGGTCCCAGAAACATCCCAGACCATGTTAGTGAGGTCCCAGTAACATCCCAGACCATGTTAGTGAGGTCCCAGTAGCATCCCAGATCATGTTAGTGAGGTCCCAGTAACATCCCAGACCATGTTAGTGAGGTCCCAGTAACATCCCAGACCATGTTAGTGAGGTCTCTAATAACAAATGTCGACAAACAAAATTAAATATCAGTACAGTATTTATTGGTAAGAAAGGTTTGAAAACATTTTCATGAACTGAACATTACTTCGACAATAGACGTGCCCACATAACTGTCGGGCCATTTACAATAAATTAAGTTGATAATATATATAGCCAAACAAATCAACAAAACTGCCAATAAACTAATAGGCATCACATGAAATAAGAGCAATGACTTAAATATCACAAATAATGAGTGGGAAACTCCCCATACGACAAACTGAATTGTAAGGAATGAATATTAATATTAGTGCAGAGTTTTTTTTCCAAATCTGGCACAAATATTACTCCACCCATCACTTGGTTCCATGAAAACCACTTACAAGGAAGGAGTTTATGGGGGGGGGAGAGGGAGGGGGGGGAGGAGAGGGAGGGGGGGGGGAGGAGAGGGAGGGGGGGGGAGAGAGGAGTGGGGATATAGAGGTAGCAGCAAGTACTAATGCAAACACTGAAATATCAACACTTCTACCTTTAGGCTACAGCATAAAATTGCTCACCTGTGAATATGGCAGTGTAGGTGAATGGTTGATGATACTGGCAGTGACACATATGTTAACAGTATTTAGTAATATTCATCTGATTGTTCCCTAACCTAATACCTTGAGCAAGGGTAGCAAAATAGCAGGACACAGGCAGATTGATCACCAATTATGAAGAACATGAAGAATGACTTTCAAGACTTTATGATACAGTGGCTTAAACATTAATGAATGTGTGCAAGGTATGATATTTCATAAATTATTTATGGTATAATGAATAATTCTGGTATCAGTGTTCCTACATGCAGATGAAATCTTCATAATTACTGATTCTCACACTAAAATGATCAAGAAATAGAAAAAGACCAAAGTCCTCAGCTCTGTGCAACACTATAAGACTATTAAATTAATGAAAATATTTTGGTTGCAAAATAATCAGGTACCTAACAGACCACTAATCTGTTGTAAATATATTATAGAGAATCACTTAACCTATAGCACATACACCTTTAGAACTTTGGTAATACTGCAAAACCATTAAAACTCAAATCTAAAATATAATATTACACATCTCTGTATTTTGAAAATTAGAACTTCAAACACTCTTTATATTATAATAAAGAAAATACCAAGAATATTTTTATACAATGCTTGTTAAATAAAACATGGAAAATTCTACCCCCAGTATTTCATAGTGAAATAGGCAGTACACACGAGTCTTGAGAATCTACGTCAAGAGCACAACACTTTCATGCCCGGCATATACTCCAGCTTACAATCCCACACACTCAGCTCTTCTTGTGGAATTGTGTAAAACGCCTAATTTCAGCTTCAGTATCCTAGAAAAAAACATTTATATAAATAGTAAGTCAATAATATTGAACAGTTGGCACAAACACGTGAGCACTAGCTCTTGGGCCCTGCCTCATAGATATTGAATTTGGTACATTTATATCTCCACATGTTCTACTGTACTCGACAGAAGCATGGGCCACCCTACTTGAGGCAGTGCATATTTATTGCATAAAAAGAGTAATAGTTTTGTGGGTGAAATATGAGAGACAGAAGTTAGCTCCGGGTACATGACGTCAAAAGAGGTTCCCTGGCTTCCCGGAGGCACACAGCTGGTCGGCTGATTTGGCCTCCGGGCATTCAAAGTGAGTGGTTATGCGTGACCATGTCCTACTCTGGCACCCTGCCATCTGTTATTGCAATAAACAGTGGTGTTGGTGGTATTGTTATGGCAACCACCAAGGAACTAAGCTAAAAAACATTGCTCAGATTATTGCTTCAACCCTTGACTGGAACTAATCATACTGCATATGATTTTGGTCTAATTACCTGCACAATGCACACTGTATATACAATATACTGTTAAAGTACCACATAAAGTTTAAAAGTCCTGTGGCTACACAAGGTTCACATCAGCTGCCTGAGGGCCCCAGTAAACAGACGCCATTTAAATTAAAAATCATGGGTACCATTCCTGGGTTTGAAGGCCTTAGTACTTTGTGACCAACCAAGGCTGGCACATGCAGCATGAGCTAACAGCACTGCTGTTCAGCTTGTGACCACAACATTGCTTACAAATGTAAACACATATATGTAACAGCTATTATTTAACGATGACAGTATTACAAATGAACCTGTGATAAAGGCTGAAAAAAAAAGTTCAGATATCAGTGAACACAATGATGTTTATTGTGGAAAATTATTTATTTGCAGGATTTAGTGATCAGGATTCTGATAATAGCAGCATTGTGATGAGAATTAGCGATGTGCATAGCATGCTGTGAGGAGCAATGTTGGTGAGGGGAGAGGGAGGTGGCATTGTCAGCTGGCTAGTGTATGACTTGTCAGTGTATGGTGGCCACTATGCTGTTTGGACACCATACCAGCTTAGTTGTACGGTTATGATGAACAAAACATGATACTTGTATATATAAAATGTGTAGAGTATAGTGTAATAAAAATATTCTTTTATTGTTTGATGAACATAGTTGAATAACTAATATGCTCACCATACTTTTGAGTACAGCAATGGTTCTCACATTATATAAATATATCAGACCACACACTATTGAATAATATTAATGCAAAAACAAAGACAGAAACAAATCAATCATAAACATTGAAATAATTGGGTCATCTCTGTGGAACACCACAAAGAAAGACTTCAGGTGGCTGGTCTTCTCCAGCCAAGTGATGGCTCGGCTGGAGGAGATCTGCCCCGGACGTGTACTTTTCAGTGCCTGTATCTTGCTAGACTTCCTCGCCATATTCTGGGCAAAATATGTCCCCTACGATTTCCCCCCCCCCCCCCCATGATAAGAAAGGGAAAACTACTTCCTTCTCTTCTTCCTTCAAACGAGGAAAGAAGAAAACTTCCTTCTACTAACAATGTTAGTAGAAGGAATTTTTTTCTTGTGCACAGCTTTGTTGTCAGCTATTAATAGCTGCGCTGCCCAAGGGTTAAAGCAATGATCTGAGCAATGGGTTTTAGCTTAGTTCATTGGTGGGTGCCATAACAATAATATAATACCACCAGCATCACTGTTAATTGCAATAATAGATGGCAAGGTGCCAGAGTAGGACGCACAACATAACTACTTGCTATAAATGATCTGGCCAAATCAGCCTACCAGTTATGTGCCTCCAGGAAACCGAGAACCCCGGACATCATGTACCTGCCATTAACTTATGTAGAAACCAACTGCTCAACCAGAAACCATAACACAAAATGACTGACTCAGAGCATCCCATGCTCACTAAACTCCACAACAAAAAGCCATCCTGCAGCCACCATCTGACAAATTCCAACCTTTTAAAAAGCAAAGCCAACAAGGGCAGACCTGGCAAAGAAGGATGCCAAAGTGACCAAAGACACGCTACGTTGAACAGGAGAGGAAGAGGGGAAACACGTGGAACCACCGAACACCTTCAAAGAAAGCCCCCAAACTGTCTCCATCCTCAAAGTCATACAGAGGAGTAAAAAAAAAACCCATGCACTGCTCAGGGTGCAGCTCTCTCACAGGAGTATGGCACTTTCAGAGACAGCCCATCCGAACTCACTTGGGAAAATAACCCTGGCTAAGCAGAGGCAACAACAGCAAACATCCAGAAATAATTACTCTAGACATGTGATTATCTTGAGTTGATTTCGGGGCTTTAGTGTCCCCGCAGCTCGGTCCTCGACCAGGCCTCCACCCCCAAGAAGCAGCCTGTGACAGCTGACTAACTCCCAGGTACCTATTTACTGCTAGGTAACAGGGGCATAGAGTGAAAGAAACTTAGCCCATCGTTTCTCGCTGGCGCCCGGGATCGAACCCAGGACCACATGATCACGTGTCCAACGTGCTGTCCGCTCGGCTGGCCGGCTCCCTGATGTGCAGTTCTAGGTGAACAGTTTATCAGTTACATACAAGAAATTGGGGTATAATAAAACATGCTTTGTGAAGCAAACACTAAAGAACATATATACAAGCAAATGATCCCCGCGGCACAAAAACAATGTCCATGATGGACAACTGTTATCTGAATAACCTGGACTCGAAGAGATGACAGGAATGAGGTGTAACCATATCAAATGTGCATGCCAAACAAAATGAGCGAGGTTCAAGGGTAATGAGAGGGAAGATGTACATTCCCCCTAGTGGTGCACAAGTGCAACTAACAACACAACTGCTTCATGACTGCATGATTAATTAAGTCTCTCGGCTTTGTACTTTTCTTTGCTATGCTTTGGTTATCTTGCTGTTTGTATGTTTTAGTTTACTCACCTTCCAGTTTCCAGTAGGCTTACAATAACTTATAAGAGCCTGGCACTGACTCAAGTGGGTGGAACTGTCTACGTAGTTAGCATTAAGGAGCCTTCCAAAATACCAGGACAAGAAATAAATTCAGAAAATTCAAAAGCACAACAAGAAAATTTATACAAGATATAAAATGGAACAGAGACCTGTCCTTTGACCAGGAGGGCATTGCCATTGGGAGCAATTAAGTACCAAATTCAGAAAATGTAACCATTATTTATCCAAGCAATTGATATTTTTGCAGTATTTTCAGTTACAAATGCTCTTGTACTATGGTACACAAAATTTAATGCTAACTTGTCATACAGTGAAACAAACCTGAAGAAGGTGGAGACGATTCACATTTCCCAAGTGCTTGTGTACAAGTGAATAAATTGCAGTATGAAGACGCAATAACTCATCAACAGACGAATCCTCAGTGGCAGATATGCACGATTCATAAACAGCTTCTAAATGACCCCAGTCAATTGTGATTCCATTGCACTTAGAGGGACCGCTGCCACTTCCCTGTTCTGATGACGACACTGAGAAGAGAACATTCACCACATTAGTCTGGGGACCCCAACACAAAATACACTTCAAAATCTGATATCAGTAGTACACATTATATATATATATATATATATATATATATATATATATATATATATATATATATATATATATATATATATATATATATATTAGTATATTTTGGTAGCAGTCTTTCCTGTAGACATATATTATTAAATATGACCGAAAAAGTAAGATTAATAATTCTAACACGAATTTTCTCAATCTTTCGTACATTACGCTTCACTGTTGGAGGTAAATCAAAAATCACTTCTCCAAAATTCATTTTTATTTCTAGTCTGACGCGACACGGGCGCGTTTCGTAAAACTTATTACATTTTCAAAGACTTCACAAATACACAACTGATTAGAACTTGCGTTTCCCTGATTTTATATCTACATTTGAGTGAGGTGGGAAGGGTGATGTGGCATTACATTTGAGTGAGGTGGGAAGGGTGATGTGGCATTAACACAAGACAGAACACTAGGGGATATTAATAGGGTATTAAAAGTATCAACACAAGACAGAACAGAAACAATGGGTATTGAATAGAAGTGTTTGTAGAAAGCCTATTGGTCCATATTTCTTGATGCTTCTATATTGGAGCGGAGTCTTGAGGTGGGTAGAATATAGTTGTGCAATAATTGGCTGTTGATTGCTGGTGTTGACTTCTTGATGTGTAGTGCCTCGCAAACGTCAAGCCGCCTGCTATCGCTGTATCTATCGATGATTTCTGTGTTGTTTACTAGGATTTCTCTGGCGATGGTTTGGTTATGGGAAGAGATTATATGTTCCTTAATGGAGCCCTGTTGTTTATGCATCGTTAAACGCCTAGAAAGAGATGTTGTTGTCTTGCCTATATACTGGGTTTTTTGGAGCTTACAGTCCCCAAGTGGGCATTTGAAGGCATAGACGACGTTAGTCTCTTTTAAAGCGTTCTGTTTTGTGTCTGGAGAGTTTCTCATGAGTAGGCTGGCCGTTTTTCTGGTTTTATAGTAAATCGTCAGTTGTATCCTCTGATTTTTGTCTGTAGGGATAACGTTTCTATTAACAATATCTTTCAGGACCCTTTCCTCTGTTTTATGAGCTGTGGAAAAGAAGTTCCTGTAAAATAGTCTAATAGGGGGTATAGGTGTTGTGTTAGTTGTCTCTTCGGAGGTTGCATGGCTTTTCACTTTCCTTCTTATGATGTCTTCGATGAAACCATTGGAGAAGCCGTTATTGACTAGGACCTGCCTTACCCTACAGAGTTCTTCGTCGACTTGCTTCCATTCTGAGCTGTGGCTGAGAGCACGGTCGACGTATGCGTTAACAACACTCCTCTTGTACCTGTCAGGGCAGTCGCTGTTGGCATTTAGGCACATTCCTATGTTTGTTTCCTTTGTGTAGACTGCAGTGTGGAAACCTCCGCCCTTTTCCATGACTGTTACATCTAGAAAAGGCAGCTTCCCATCCTTTTCCGTCTCGTAAGTGAAACGCAGCACGGAACTCTGCTCAAATGCCTCCTTCAGCTCCTGCAGATGTCTGACATCAGGTACCTGTGTAAAAATGTCGTCAACATACCTGCAGTATATGGCCGGTTTCAAGTTCATGTCGACTAAGACTTTTTGCTCGATGGTACCCATGTAGAAGTTTGCAAACAGGACACCTAGGGGAGAACCCATGGCGACCCCATCTACTTGCTTATACATGTGCCCATCCGGGCTCAAGAAGGGTGCCTCTTTAGTACAAGCTTGGAGTAGTTTCCTCAGAATACTTTCTGGCATGTCAAGAGGAGTACAGGCTGGATCACGATACACTCTGTCGGCTATCATTCCGATTGTCTCGTCCACAGGTACGTTGGTAAACAGCGATTCTACGTCCAACGAGGCTCTTATCCCTGTGGCCCGTGCGCCCCGCAGTAAGTCCACAAATTCCTTTGGAGACTTCAGGCTGAAGGCGCAAGGAACATAAGGAGTCAGCAGGCCGTTGAGTCGCTTCGCCAGTCTGTACGTGGGTGTGGGTATCTGGCTAATGATTGGCCGAAGTGGGTTTCCAGGCTTGTGCGTCTTGACATTTCCATACGCATATCCAGGTTTATATTCCCCAATGATCTTTGGCAGGTGGAGTCCGGATTTCTTGGCGTTCACAGTTTCGATCAGTTTGTTGACCTTTGCTTTTAATTCGGCTGTAGTGTCCTTCGTTGCCCTTTGGAACTTAGTTTGGTCAGAGAATTTGTGGACTTACTGCGGGGCGCACGGGCCACAGGGATAAGAGCCTCGTTGGACGTAGAATCGCTGTTTACCAACGTACCTGTGGACGAGACAATCGGAATGATAGCCGACAGAGTGTATCGTGATCCAGCCTGTACTCCTCTTGACATGCCAGAAAGTATTCTGAGGAAACTACTCCAAGCTTGTACTAAAGAGGCACCCTTCTTGAGCCCGGATGGGCACATGTATAAGCAAGTAGATGGGGTCGCCATGGGTTCTCCCCTAGGTGTCCTGTTTGCAAACTTCTACATGGGTACCATCGAGCAAAAAGTCTTAGTCGACATGAACTTGAAACCGGCCATATACTGCAGGTATGTTGACGACATTTTTACACAGGTACCTGATGTCAGACATCTGCAGGAGCTGAAGGAGGCATTTGAGCAGAGTTCCGTGCTGCGTTTCACTTACGAGACGGAAAAGGATGGGAAGCTGCCTTTTCTAGATGTAACAGTCATGGAAAAGGGCGGAGGTTTCCACACTGCAGTCTACACAAAGGAAACAAACATAGGAATGTGCCTAAATGCCAACAGCGACTGCCCTGACAGGTACAAGAGGAGTGTTGTTAACGCATACGTCGACCGTGCTCTCAGCCACAGCTCAGAATGGAAGCAAGTCGACGAAGAACTCTGTAGGGTAAGGCAGGTCCTAGTCAATAACGGCTTCTCCAATGGTTTCATCGAAGACATCATAAGAAGGAAAGTGAAAAGCCATGCAACCTCCGAAGAGACAACTAACACAACACCTATACCCCCTATTAGACTATTTTACAGGAACTTCTTTTCCACAGCTCATAAAACAGAGGAAAGGGTCCTGAAAGATATTGTTAATAGAAACGTTATCCCTACAGACAAAAATCAGAGGATACAACTGACGATTTACTATAAAACCAGAAAAACGGCCAGCCTACTCATGAGAAACTCTCCAGACACAAAACAGAACGCTTTAAAAGAGACTAACGTCGTCTATGCCTTCAAATGCCCACTTGGGGACTGTAAGCTCCAAAAAACCCAGTATATAGGCAAGACAACAACATCTCTTTCTAGGCGTTTAACGATGCATAAACAACAGGGCTCCATTAAGGAACATATAATCTCTTCCCATAACCAAACCATCGCCAGAGAAATCCTAGTAAACAACACAGAAATCATCGATAGATACAGCGATAGCAGGCGGCTTGACGTTTGCGAGGCACTACACATCAAGAAGTCAACACCAGCAATCAACAGCCAATTATTGCACAACTATATTCTACCCACCTCAAGACTCCGCTCCAATATAGAAGCATCAAGAAATATGGACCAATAGGCTTTCTACAAACACTTCTATTCAATACCCATTGTTTCTGTTCTGTCTTGTGTTGATACTTTTAATACCCTATTAATATCCCCTAGTGTTCTGTCTTGTGTTAATGCCACATCACCCTTCCCACCTCACTCAAATGTAATGCCACATCACCCTTCCCACCTCACTCAAATGTAGATATAAAATCAGGGAAACGCAAGTTCTAATCAGTTGTGTATTTGTGAAGTCTTTGAAAATGTAATAAGTTTTACGAAACGCGCCCGTGTCGCGTCAGACTAGAAATAAAAATGAATTTTGGAGAAGTGATTTTTGATTTACCTCCAACAGTGAAGCGTAATGTACGAAAGATTGAGAAAATTCGTGTTAGAATTATTAATCTTACTTTTTCGGTCATATTTAATAATATATATATATATATATATATATATATATATATATATATATATATATATATATATATATATATATATATGTTGTGTATATATATATATATATATATATATATATATATATATATATATATATATGTTGTGTATATATATATATATATATATATATATATATATATATATATATATATATATATATATATATATAAAAAAGGTAAAAAATTTTTGTAAACCCCAAAGAGTGATTTTAAGGAGGAAAGGAATGTAATCTAAAACACACAAAATATTACTTCAGGAATTTCATAAAGGAGAAATTACTGACTAACATTTATCCTGCGTATATTTAATTATTGTAAATGTACCGGTACTTTAAAATATATTCACTGATATTTGATACATGTGTAATTTATTATTATTATTATTATTATTATTATTATATATTTTTATATTATTATTAATAATAATTAGTTATTATTTATCCATGAACCAAAATGCATAAAACTGTTTAATGTAATCAAATTATGTAACAAGAGTTTAACAGGGACTGCTAATTGTCACTTTACCCAAAAGCAGAGTTCTTCAAATGTTTTCACCTGAGACCTGTTTAGTTTTCAGCAATAACCTTATGATCTACTGACATTCATCACGTACACATGCAGAGTACTAGCACCCTTTTTTTTTTACATAAACAAAAATGCAATATGATACTGTACTGTATGTTCTTACTTGTATGATACAGACATACATACAAACTTGCTTTCATTAATTGTTCACAAGTGCATTTTGGTGAAGTCTGAAGTAAAGCAGAGGAGAAATTTTTAATTAGGCTTACTAATTCAGTGCGTTTAGGGGTCTATTTGTTGCTTGTTATCCTGGTGCAATCTGACTTACAGGAAATATCTCCTTTGAATTGTGCTTTGGTACTTTGACAGTTGAGAAGCCAGATTCCCACAAGCAAATGGTCAAAAACTCAGCATTGAATGTAATGAAATGCCATTTTCTGGGTGAGCCCCGAAGGTTCCCTAGAGCTATCGGGCTAATATGCGAAATATATTAGTCTAGGGCATTAGTCAATGGAGTTCAGCCTAACGGGGACCACACGCCAGAATCTGGCCCCCTCAGAGAGACAAGGAAACAATGGCCTCTGGAAAACCTCTCCTGTGGTTGGGGTTACTCCTTTTCTGCCATTGACTAGGGTTAGGCATCCAGAAAGGTAGGCTTAACAAAGCAAACCCAACTTGGTGAGAAAATTCCAACCGAAAACCAAACAGGGAGGTAGAACTCTCCCAACTCTCAAAAAAACAAGCAAACATCACACCACCGCCACCGTGTGGCTTCTCTGCGCAGCCCTCCTCTCCCTTGGAGGGGTAAGCCCCGGACCCATTATGCCGGCTACTCAACCCCAGTTCAGAGGCTAAGCATTAAAAACAAAACGAAACTGCCGACTGGAGGGAGGGAGGCTGTCAGGGAGGCTCTGGAGCTCACACAGAAAATGGCATTTCATTACGTTCAACACTGGTTTTATGTGGGGAGCCCCTTTGGCTCCCTGGAGCTACATAACCCAAGTAAAAAGAGGGACTTACCCCTGTCTGCCTGGGAGGCAGCCGCCACACGCTCCTCAACTTGAAGGCGAGACAACTGGCAGCAACCTGCGACCCAAATCCACACACGAATGCCCAAGACCAGGAATGTTCACCAAATAACGGGCGGCCAGGACCCTGATCGACCTCCAAAATCCCAACGCTCAAATGTCAGCCGCAGACAGGTTGCCGAAGACGGCAGCCAAAGCAGCAAACTTACGAACGTCATAAGCACGGGAATAGACCGCAGGCTTACTAGACTTAATAACCCTGCGGACAACCTGGGAGACCCGAGCCCTGGAACAGGGAATGAGGGGAAACCAGATCAATCCAAAGAGCATCCCCGGCCACGGAGGCTGAGGCGCGCGGATAACGGCAAAGAGCCGTAACTGGACACAACATATGATGCACCCTCGGCTTGACAAACCTTTACCCAGCTTTACTGGGCTGCAGTAATTTAATAATAGTACTAACACCTAAAACAATTAATAAAACTACATCAGTGCATCATTATCATAATTTTGTTAATATTACATTGATAGCACCTTATGTATATTAAAATTACACACCAGTTGACTATACCGTATTTACTTACCAACAGAATCTTCGGTCTCCAGTGTAGTATCACGAGTTTTATCTTCCACCTCTCCCTTGCTGCTATCCCTTGGCTCTTTTATAGTACTTGAGGTAGATGCCTGAGCAGCAAGCTCATCAGCTGCAGATGTTACTTTCATACTATCATGGCTATCCTCGGTGCTCAGGTGACCATTATATAAAACAACTTCAGAATCTACATGACCCTGAAAGAAAAAATGACTTATCAGACATGTCTGGTATAGGAGGAATCACTCAACACAGTACAACTAATGTGTAGCAAAGTAAACCTCACGGGGAAAACAACAGTGCTACTTATGTTATTCATCAGAACAAATTACAATACTTCAGATGATACATTTAGAATTTAGTAAATTTAAAAGTACTTTTTTCTTTTCCTTTTTTCTACCACAGATGTGGCCATACAACCAGCATATATACATTTTCTTCTGTCCTCCATGGACAGCATTAGAGATCTGTAATACAGTACTGCACATATAGTTCAGTGAACTATGAACAAACAACCACATTTGGGGGACTGAGCTTTTCACAGATGATGATCCAAATTTGTCTTTGTTGACAACTACCCCTTGGGTTTTGTCTGTTAGGCAGTTCCTAACAAACTTCCAATAATTCCTTTTGAATGCATTTTGTGTGCAATAACAACATGGTCAGATTTGTCGAAAGCTTTTCAAAGTTTATGTATATTACATCAGCATTTTGCTTCTCTTCAATGGTATTTCAGGCCATGTCATTGTGGTCTAGCAACAGTGAGAGGCAAGAGCACTCAATTCTGAACTCATGATGTCTGTGGTTATGTAGACATTGCAATTCCATGTGATTTGTGATTTTACTTCTTAGCACTCTTTCAAAGATTTTTTTTTTCCAAGGCTATTCCTGTGTGCACCCAAAGCCTCGGGCTGGCACACGGTATCCCCTTCGATGTGTGATGTTAGGAATATTAGTCTATAATTTTTGGCATCTGCTTTACTACCTCCTTTGAAAAGTAGTGCGATCTCTGCTGTTTTAAGTAGGGCAGGGATAACACCAGTATCTAGGCATTGCCTCCAAAAGATGTTTAGGGCCTGTACTCATCTCGTTGTGCTTGTAGGGGTTGAGCTTCAGCTCTTTGGTCCTGCCTCTCAACTGTCAATCAACTAGTAATTACTTAAGTGTACTTACAGAATAAGAGCTACGCTTGTGGTGTCCCGTCTTCCCAGTACTCTGTCGTATAACACTTTGAAACTACTGACGGTTTTGGCATTCATCACCTTCTCACTTAGCTTGTTCCAACCATTTACCACTCTGTTTGCAAAACAAATTGTTCTAATATTTTTCGGCACCTCTATTTTCTTAGCTTGAATCTATGTCCTCTTGTTTGTGAAGTGGCTGGTTTCAGGAAATCCTCTTTGTCAATTTTGCTTATTTCTGTTAGTATTTTGTAAGTGGTGATCATATCACCTCTCGTTCTTCTATTTTCTAGTTTCGGCATGTTTAACGCCTCTAGTCTCTCCTCGTAACTCTTGTTTTTCAGTTCCGGAAGCCATTTTCTAGCATGCAGTTGCACCTTTTCCAGTTTATGTGCTTCTTGAGATTTGGGTACCATACAACAGCTGCATATTCCAATTTTGGTCTCAAAAAAAGTCATGAGCAGTTTTTGTTTCTGTTTCACCATCCATATAATTAAAAGCAAGTCTGGAGTTGGAAAGTGACGCATATGCACCTCTCACAATGTTCTTTGTGTGTGTTGCTCTGGCAACAGCATACTATCCAAAACCACCCTTAGGTCTCATTCTTTATTAGAGTTCTGTAATGCCTTTCCACATAATTTGTAAGTTGTGTGTGTGGTCTATTTCCACATTCCATAACATGGCATTTATTCACATTTAATTCCATTTGCCACTTGATGCTCCAACCACTTATTTTATCTAGATCAATATGAAGGGCATTACAATCATCTGGGTCTCCTATCTTCCCCACTATCTTAGCAAATCACTATCACTATCTATCTTCCCCACTATCTGCAAACATGTTCATATAATTCTGTATTTCTTATGGTAGATCATTTTTGTAGATGATTAACATTACTAGTGCAAGAAATGAACCCTGTGCTACTCCACTAGTAACACTCCTCCAGTCAACGTTGTCTCTGATTACCGCCCTCATCTGTCTGTCGGTTAGAAAGTTTTTCATCCATGTCAGAAGTCTCCCTGTCACTCCTCCAACATGTTTCAGTTTTCAGAACAGCCTTCTGTGTGGGACTGCCAAAGCCTTTTTTAGGTCCAGATAGGCAGTACTAACAATCGTGACTTATCTCTATCTGCCCATTCTACAATCTCTCTCTTGGCCATTATGAGGCCCTCTTGTTTGTCATCCAGTTCCTCCTTTGTCCATATGTTGCTTGCTGGTGGGCTGTAGGCATTTACAATTACCAGTTTATCATCCCAATTCCAGACCTGCAAATGCCAATATGTCAACTTCTTGAGGGTTTTTGATTATTAGCTCTTACCTTCAGGATCACCAGCACAGCCATTCTCCCCTCCTTTCTAGTTTTAAAATATTTTTCTTCAACTTTTGTCTCTGTCAGTGCGACAATATTTGGGACTAAGTTGAATTATATCTCTTGGCTCCAGTATTTCTTATCTCACTCCATCTATGTTGGTATATACAATTTTCAAGAACATGTTCCCTTACCCTTTGTCCTTTTACTCCACCTTCCTCTAATGATTGTCTTGCTTTGTTTTTATGTGCCATTTCACTAGCTTTCTCGTTCCTAACACTTTGTAGAAAAATTAATTTCTTTCTTCTTCATTTCTATTCCCATTTAGACGTTTCGCTTCATCGAGGTTTGTTTTCAGATTTTATCTTCCTTTGAGAGGTCTTATCTTATTGACCAAAGTTTCCCAAACTCATCACACTGCAATTTCCTGGTATTTCTCAGCACTTCTATCACTTTGTTTCACTCCATTAAATGTCACTCTTAAAGGGCAGTTCTTGTCTTTCTCATATTTTCCTTTGAATTGAGGCCTTCTCCTAAACCTACTATTTTCACCCCTTCTGCTGCTGTCCACCCCTAGATGATATTTCCTTTTCTAAGCACCCAAAAATTAATTAGCACCCTAATTTCATTACTTTACACTTACTGAAGTTAAACTAATTTAGCCATTTTCTAGACCATTCCTCCAGTTTGTCCAGGTTATTGTGTAGTCTCTTTCGATCTTCCTCGGTCTTTATCATTCTCATAATCTTAGCATCATTAGCAAACATTGAGTGGAACGTGATTATACTTTCTGGAAGATCATTTACATATATCAGAAAAAGGATGGGTCCAAGTACAGAGCCTTCTTGGACTCCGCTGGTGACATCTTGCCACTCTGAGGTCTTCCCCCCTCACAGTAACTCTCTCTTTTGTGTTAAAGGCTTTTTGACCATCAAAAAAAATGCAGTCTGCCCACCCTTCTCTTTCTTGCCTAATTTTTGATAACTGGTCATAGAATTTTATTAAACTTGTGAGGCAAGATATACCATCCCTGAACTCATCATGCTGGTGGTGTGATACAAAAGCCCCTTCTCTCCAAATATTCTACTAACTATATACTCTCGATCTTCTCAATCACCTTGCATAGTATACAAGTTAGGGATAGGCCTGTGACAGTGGTGTTTTGCTCTTCTTGATGAACACAGAATTCCAAGAGTCTCAGCCTGGTGCAGAGTGCATGGGCATGCTGTCTATAGCTACTTCAAAGTTCAGTGGGGGTTAGGGTGACATCTGATATTTGGTTCGACATTAATGTCAAATTCACAAAGAATTTATTTCACTAATTTCTTTGTTGTCATTTGCAAAAGTTTCAGCATCCTTGCGCAAGGGCCCAATGCTAGATATAGTATTTATTCTAGATTTTGCATAGAAAAAAGTATTTTGGATTCCTCTCTATTTCACTTTGGCCTTTTGCTCTCTTTCCCTTTCATGGATTTTATATGATTTTTGCAGCTTGAGCTCAATTGTATCCATTTCTCTGCCTAGTCTTCCTTGTCAATGTTGGAAGGTAGTAGAGCATTTGAGATGCTTTGTGATTTGTTTTCTTTGCATATAGAGGGAGCGCCATTCTCATTCCAGTTAGCCTCTTTCCTCTTTTTTTTTTTTCTCCTTGGTGTTATGTGCCTTCCTCCACATATTACTAGTACTACTGTGCATAGTTTCTCAAAGCACCGGTTTAAGTTCACATTATCTAGTTGTTCTTTCCAGCATATTTCTTCAAAGTCTTTGTTAATTTGTTCCCAGTTAATCAGTTTGTTAATGAAATTTGAATTTGGTGAATCTTCCTCCTCTTGTATTTGAGACTGGCTGCACAGGTCTATTGCCCATGCTTATCTAAACTTTGATCAGGTTGTGATCCGAGTAACATGTAATCATTATGCTCCTAATCAATTCATCTTTGTAAAAATAAGGTCTAGGGTGTTTTCTTTCCTAGCTGGCTCTACTATTTGCTGCTTTAAAGCAAATCTGTCACACATCAGCTAGTGGTCACTTGTGTGTGACTGCTCATTTAGACTGCTTCCTGGGATTTTTTCTGCTATAACAATATTTGTCACATTTTTCAATTTTAGATGCTACAAGTTGAAATCACAAAGCAAGATGATGGTAGGGGCAGGGTTTGTGATGTTTTCTAAGCAGTTTTCTATTTTCGTACGTTGGTCTTTTAAACTATTGAGGATTTGTATCTGGTGATTTATATACAAGGACAACCACCACAGTTATAATTTATATTTTAATTATCAGCACTTCCACTATCATTTGAGGTGTTTAGCAGTTCTGTGCAGATGAGTGTCTTTTTGATATACAGCCTAACCCCCCCCCTTGTAGCCTGTGTTTCTTGTCACATCTAAGAAGATTGTACTCCAGTATTATCAATATCTCATTGTCATAATAGTCCTTAATGTAAACATCAGTTTATGCTGCAAACATCAAGCCATCAACCATTACCCGACACCCATCAATCCTTATCCTACACCTACAAATTCTTACTACTATATCTACATTAGGATCATAGCACAAGACATTTCTTAGTAAATACAAACTAAGCGAAAAAAAATTTCTTTCATCTCATAACTTATAATAAGACAAGAAATTTTTGAAGGCATAAAAAATAAAGTGTGATAATGGCAACATTAGTAACAGAACTATAAAAGGAATATATGATGCATTAGACTCGTACCTCTTCCACATTAACTTTCAAAATAGGTGAATCTTTTATACTCCTTTCCCCGTCTTCCAAGTTGCAAGTTGAGTGAACACTGACATCATCTTCACTCTTCTCACCCTCATCTGTGACCTTCTCTGATAACTCTAAACTTGTATTTTTCTCCTCCACTTCTCCTTCCTCTTCAGTTTTTGCCTCCTCATTTTCTATTTCTAATTCCTTCTTCTCGGCTGGATCCTTGTCAATAATTCTCTTTTTCTTTGGAGCTTTAATTTCACCACGAGACCAAGCACTTCTATGCCTTCTTTTACGACGACGATGGATATCACTGGTCGACTTGGCAAGCTGATCTGAAGAGATAAAAACACTTGACTAAGAACCTAATTAAAAAAATTGGTCGAATCATATAATGCTGTATACGTTACTTTCATCAATGGAATCATATAATGCTGTATACGTTACTTTCATCAATGGAATCATATAATGCTGTATACGTTACTTTCATCAATGGAATCATATAATGCTGTATACGTTACTTTCATCAATGGAATCATATAATGCTGTATACGTTACTTTCATCAATGTCCCAAAAATATTTTTTAGGGGATTTTTTTTTTAAGATTTTTTTTTTCTCCTTTGTTTATTATGTGACTTTGTTGTAACCTTAACATCCTGGAGAATGCATATGTTTCCTAACCTATGTGAAGATAAGAATGGAATTGGTCAACAAATAAATCAGTCACAACTCGCAAAACTTGGGACTTTGAATTTTTGGGGGCCGATTTTTTCTCTGATTTCAAACTATATATTCTTTGTCTCTTTTGGTTGTATTGATGATTAAGGACCATATTAAGGCTTTTTCACTTTTATAAAGTATACCCTAACTATATTCCCTAAAGTATAATTATTATAACTATTCCCATATTTTGTGTTTTTTGGGGGTTATTTTTTCTCGACTTCATTTCAACACACATTGACCTACAACTTTCACATATTTGAGTACGAGTGCCAAACAATGTTTATTAAAACATACAATTAAATTAACGAATTAAAAAAACCTTTATTCAGTGTTGATAACTTCAACTTCAATTATCTCTGAAACCAGAGTTTCAACTTTGAGTGGCTTCTAAAATTCCAGTTATTAATCCATTATCACTATTTTGACATATTGTGTGCTCTGCTGTCTGTTCTACAATCCCATCAGAATGGATTTTCATAAACTTTATAAATTTGGAGTTATAATTTTTTTGGGTCTAAATTTGCAGCAAATTTTAAATACCCTATTGACGATTCTTTTTTACAGCAAACTATTCTGAAAACCTATATACTAATTTGATGAAAATGAAGATCATATGCTATTCTGAGAGAATAATAATGTTAAATGAACAATTATTGATGGTTCATATTTTTTATTCTGAATTGAAAATCTGAAGTTTTCAATATTCATTTTTAAAATTAATTTGATCCTCTTGTTTTTCAAGTTACACTGATCATTTAGACAAAGTTGGAGCATTTGCCTAGTTGATTATGCAAAAAAAATTGGAAAGTGTTTGTGCAAGTCTTAAAAACTTGTTAAATTATTTTTTGTCAAATCATATATGTATGTACTGTGCGGTCTAGGGGTAAACCTTGCTTCATATGGGCAACTCCTAATCCCTGAGATTAACCTAATCGTCTCTTCTGTTGTATAGAGTCCAGAACTAAACTGCAAATGAAAATGTGACGTAACAAGGACATGATAAATGCTGAAGAACAGCACATTTATTATTAGTAGAAGAGCCAGAGATGAGAGATGATGATACAGATATATTGTTGAACTAACCTCTGGGTGATGTAGTGGAGAAACAAGGAGTCAGTGGTTCGGAGAGTCTCTCTGGCTTTAATGCTATTTCTGGTCTTCCCTGAAAATTATGTAAATGTTTTAAAAAGCAAAGGTCAAATGGTACATATCTGAGTACAGACCCTAAAAATGGCAGACACAAAATACACACAGAAGAATTGGCAAATGTTAATAACCAGCTCAACTGAGCTGGTTATCAAGCTGGTTGCGGGAAAACAACACATTTGTGTTGTTCACGTGGACCCACCAAGTGAGGTGATTCGATAAAATATCTATGCCCAAGTTGACCACCGAGCGCTGTCAGATCTAGGATAAATAGGTCTCACGACTACCAAAATTTTTGTACAGTCGTGTAGTCTAGTGGTTAAGGCACCAGGTACGTCAAGGTGCACAGTGCTCCTGGTTGTCTGAGTGCAAATCCTTCTGGGGTGTGGAGTTTTCAGTTTTATTTATATTTATATTTATATATATATATATATATATTTATATATATATATATATATATATATATATATATATATATATATATTTATATATATATATATATATATATATATATATATATATATATATATATATATTTATTTATTTATTTATTTATTACCTGGTTGTGGGACAATTAATTGATCACCCAAGTTAATTAACCCTTAACATGCTCGGGGTTTAATATCCTGTCATCCCCACAGGCGCATGTCATTTTGAAAAAAAAAAAAAATTATTTTTTCTTCCTAACCTGTTAATTTGTGTTCACTGATCACGGTAAAAATAATAAAAAAATCGTAAGTGGCATATATTGCCCGCTATAGAGCGGGGAAGTCTGGCAAATTATAGGCGCTGACTCAGCGTGCGTCCCAGGCGGTCTGTTGCTCGCCAGCTGTCAGGCCGGAGTTGTCACTAAGAGATAATTACCTAATTATTTCAATGTCTCCGATTGATTTTTCATACTTTTTTTGCTGTAATATTATTCAATAGTGTGTAGTTTGATATATTTATATAATAAAATGAGTGAATCATTGCTGTACTCAAAAATATGGTGTGCATATTGTTGATTCAATTATGTTCATCAATCAGTGAACAAATACTTTGTCGGTTATTACATTATAAGCACAGGTTATATATAAGTATCTGCATGTTTTGTTCACTATAACGAACCACTAAGTAGCTATTATGAGTCAAAAAGTAACGAGGAGTGACCGCCGTTTACCAGCCAGCCACTCACGCCCTCCCTCAAGTCATCTGACTCACCCACATTCTCCTCCCACAATAATGTATTTGCTATAATTCACTATATACAGACGTTATATATAAGTATCTACATGTTTTGTTCACCATAACTGTACATCTAAGCTTGTATGGTGAGTAAAGGCACAAAGATGTGGCTACTCACACAGTCAGCTGATCGGCGGCTGCCCTCAAGGCCAGACGCACTAATATTTCTCCTCCAACAATACTGTGTGGTGTTATTACGCTATATACACACATTATATATAAATATCTACCTGTTTTATTCACCATACTTGTACAAATAAACTGGTAGATGTGCCCAAAGACCATCGTGGTAACCAGTAAACAACACCGTCGTCTGCACGACGCCACCGCCCTCACCAAAATGGCGGCACCAAACCTTCTCTTGCTGTTTATACCCTCTATACACACGTTATATATAAGTATCTACATTTGTGTTCACCATAGCGAACCACTAAGCTGGTATGCTGAGTGCAGTCAATAAAAGGTGGCCACACACAGTCAAAAGACATCGCCACCACCCTCCCTCCCACAGCATTACTCCTCCCTCCATGGCGCACAGCGCTAAATATCACCACAATCCTGCTATTATCAGAACCCTGGTCAGTTTTATCACAGTCAGGGGTCTTCTGTAATAATATCATCGCTACATAATAGCATGAACAAGTATAATTTGGCATTTTTAGGCGATGCTGTGGTCACAAGCTGAACAGCAGTGCTGTTAGCTCATGCTGCGTGCGTCAGGCTTGGTTGCTCACTCAATACTGAGGCCAATAACACCCGGGAGTTTGGCCCACGATTTTTTTTAAAAATGGCGTCTGTTTACAAGAGCCCTGATGAAGGTGTGGTGAACCCCGTGTATCCGCGGGCTGTTTAAATCTTGCGTAGTACTCCAAAGCCTCATATGATGCGATGCGTAATTTACTGCAAGTCGGTCAAAGGATCATATGATGCGATGCGCAATTTAAGGGTTAACCATCAACATAAATTTGACAGACTTGTTGGGAAGCTGTCGAGAGGGTAGCAGCACTGCCTCACGTAATTCGTTCTCGATTTATTACCTGTCCGTTTAACATTAATTCAGGTAATTACTCACTGAATGCTTGATGGGTCAAGTTACATGTAATTATAGTTTACGAATTATGGTTGTCACTTGCTTGAGTGTGTAAGACACGGTTGTCATTAACGTAGATTACTTGCTGCCGACTGTCCAGTTGACAGTTTAATTAACTTAACTAATCACCGAGATCAATTAGTGTACTGTAATTGATTAGGCATTTGTTTAGGTTATTGTCTCTGGAGATGAGAGTTAAAGTATCTTGGGGTTACCGGAGGCTTCACCCATTAACCTGCCTTGTTCTCATTTACACTAATATAATTACAGAGTGCTGCAAGTGTTAATGAAATTTGCGTCCCTAGTGTACACTCTGATTTGTGTACAAAAACAAAAGGAAGAAAACTGTAGGAAAACTGTAGTTTTACAGTGTCAGAAGGGTGAAACACATTACTTGAGGACAGTATATGGTAACACCTTTGTTAGCTTCAAAACTTCCTTATGAGATAACTTCATAACCCTGTAATTACACTTGGGTAATTTCACACAGTAACAATATCAGATACATGAGGCCAGCATAGAAGGATGCCACTTTTATCCATTATTACAAATTTGGTAAACAAATTATAGTGGTTAGAAAGTAAGAATAACCAGACGACATCCTACATATACAAGTGTATTCAAGCGCATAACATAAAAAAATAAACAAATAGATGATATAAAACCACTAATTAAGTATGCAAAACTTGAATGTGAGAAGCACTTACCGAGCTTCGAGCAACATGGATGAATTCTGGGGCCAGAGGTTTTCCCGAAGGACTATAACGCACCTGGCGCCTATCTCTAATTTCACGACACTTGTCTTCAAAATCGGTGTCCATTTCAGCCTTAATATAAGCATAAGCTGTATCCCGCAACGTACAGGCACGGTGACGGATGATTTTATCTGTAGAAAACATTATTATTTATTTACCTTATTTTTAAAATCTTCAAGCTGCCAGATATGTGGTGTGCATTGGACAAAAGTATAATTTGTCAACACATACACTACATTTCATTATATATTTACACACTCACATGGATAAGGGAAATACTAAAGAAACTGTTCATGACTTTTTTGAGACCAAAATTGGAATATGCAGCAGTTGAATGGTGCTCATTTCTCATGAAGCACATAAATAAACTAAAAAACGTGCAAAGGCATGCTACAAAATGGCTTCCGTAACTAAAAAACAAGAGTTACGAGGAGAGACGAGGCGTTAAACCTGTCAAAACTAGAAGATAAAAGAAAAAGAGGTGATATGATCACCACTTGCAAAATACTAACAGCATTTGACGAAACTGACAAAAAAGGAATTCCTGAAATCAACAACATCACAAACAAGAGGACCCAGATTAAAGTTTAGGAAACAAAAGCACCGAAAAAATATTAGATAGTTTTCTTTTGCAAACAGAGTGGCAGACGGTTGGAACAAGTTAAGTGAGATAGACGTGGAAGCCTAAACTGTATGTAGCTTCAAAGCGTTATATAACAAAGAGTACTGGGAAGATGGGACACCCCGAGCGTAGCTCTCATCCTGTAACTACACTTGGGTAATTACACAGAGAAAGCTGTAGCAGACAAATATAAAACAGATCCAGGTCTTTTCTATAAATTCATTAAAAGCAAGCTGTATGTAAAGGATAAAATCCAGAGATTGAGAATGGGAAACAAGTTTACTGAGAATGAACAAGAAATGTGTGAAACAATAAATGAACAATTAAAAAATGTGTTTGTACAAAATGAGGATTTCAGAGAGCCAAACCTAGTGCCAATTCCAGAGCACACCATAAAATACATAGAGGTATCTCAAGATGAAGGGGAAAAATTAATCAAGGGGCTAGAAGGAAATAAAGCAGTTGAACCAGATTGAGTTTCGCCTTTGGTGCTGCGAGAATGTGCAACCGAGCTGAGCATTCCTTCAATTAATATATCAGACATCCTTGGACACAGGAATCTTAACAGCTATATGGATAAAGGCAAACATAGTTCTAATCTTTAAAAATAGTAGCAAAGAAGACCCTCTAAATTTTAAGACACGTATCATTAACAAGCGTGATAATCAAAACACTAGAGAAAATAGTTAAAGCCAAATGGGTTGAACACCTAGAGTGTAATGACATTATAACAGGCAGACAGTATGGTTTTCAAACAGACGATCCTGTGTAACAAACCTACTTAATTTTCATGATAGAGCCAAAGATATAATACATGACAAGAGGTGGTTGGGTTGACTGTGTATCTGGACCTAAAAAAAGGCTTTTGGCAGAGTCCCACACAAGAGGCTGTTCCTTGAAACTGGAACATGCTGGAGGAGGTGACAGGCAGACTTCTGACATGGATGAAAAATTTTCTAACTAATAGAAAGAAGAGGACGGTAATCCAAGGCCATGTATCTGACTGGAGGAGTGTTACTAGCAGAGTACTACAGGGTTCAGTTCTTGCACCAGTAATGTTCATAGTTTACATAAATTATTTACCAAAAGAAATACAGAATTATATGAACATGTTTGCTGATGATGCTAAGCTACTAGGGAAGATAGGAAACCTAGATGATTGTCATGCCCTTCAAATTGACCTAGATCAAATAAGTGTTTGGACCACAATGTGACAAATGGAGTTCAATGTGAATAAATGCCATGTTATGGAATGTGGAATAGGAGAAAGTAGGCACCACACAACTTACAAATTATGTGGAAGAAATTAAAGAACTCATGCCTTCCAGAACTGAAAAACAAGAGCTACAACAATAAGCTACAGCTGTCAAATATGCCAAAACTAGAAAATAAAAGAACAAATGCCGATATGATCCCTTGGCCCGTCCTCCAAATATGTGGAGGTAAATGTACAGAGCCCCATGAGTGCAATTATGTACTATGTATAACAGTTAAGAATTGTACTTATTTACACTAAGTATTAAATCGTACTGTCAAATATATTGTGAATATTTGAGTTTACCTCAAAAGCTGAATAGAAAACCACAACGTCACCTAACCGTCTTAGTTTGTGAAGATGAGAATTTTATTGCATCTTAATTATAACTACTACTTAACCTATAGCTATATTGATATTACAGTTTTATACAACAAATAAAACAAAACTAAAATATTTCAATAAATTGTAAACTCAGGATATCTTCAAATTTTGTATAAAATCTCTATTGTTTAATAAAAGTGAAAAAGAAAATCCTAATATTTAAAACTTGTTTATAGCAACTGAGCTTTAAAATTTCATCTTAAAAGTTTAAGTGTCCAAACAGAAAACGAGGAGATTTAAATCGGGGGAGGGGGATGGGCAAATGTAACAGCCCCGTAAGTGCAATTATGTACTATGTATAACAGTCAGAAAATGCACTTATTACATTTAGTATTAAAACGTACTGTCAATTCGGAGGATGGGTTGGATCACTACATACAAGATAGCAATAAGAATCCACAAAGTTCTCAAAAAGGAATTCTTGAAACCTGCCACTTCAAGAACAAAAGGCCATAGATTCAAGCTACAGAAACAACGGTGCCAAAAAAATATTAGAAAGTTCTTTGGAAACAAAGCGAGTATGGCAAAGTGTGATCTTTGGTCCACACCAGAGAGAAAGATAGGGCACACTCAATGTTAGTAGTATAGAACACAAATGATGACAGGCCCAGCAGAGGCACACAGGTGTATGAGCTGTTGGTATTAAGTTGAAGCGTGAAGGGCAGGATAGCCGAGAAACCAAATGAGTAGGAGGGGTTGTCATGTGGTAGGAGTTAAGTCACACCACAATTGGAGATTTTATTCACCTGCCACTATTATTTACTTTGTTTTTATAAGGAGCCTAATTTTCTTTAGGTTTTTGTTTAAAGGCCTATTTTGGTGTGCGTATACTTTTTTTTTAATTGGGTCTATCTCTGATCTCCAAGCTTCCCTTTGCCTGGTTGAGTAAACTCAGTTTTGTTCCTGGCTTCTGGTAGGGAATGAATGAGTCAAGAGGCTTGGTGTGTTGCTCTAAGGCTTGGTGGTACCAATACTAAGCTTCAGGAGGTACTGTGGGCTCTCTCCCAGAAATAACATTTTTGTTTTAAAAGTTTTCCAAGAAAGCTACACAAAACTATAATACTTACCCTCAGGGTTACGGTCTGGGTTGTACTCAAGAGCATTAGTGCAGATTAAGTCAATATCCCGAAGAAACTCCTGAGCACAATCATACTCGTGTTGGTCAATCTTTGTCATCATTGTCTCCAAGTCCATTGGCTCCTTTATAATATCACGATAATCAGGCACTTCTTCTTCATCCACAGGTTTTGTGAAAATGTAAAACCTATTGGGATATGAACACAAAATATTTAAGTTAATGCACATTACCTAAATCTTTAATCAGTCTTGAAACTTGCCTTTGCAATATTTTACTACAGTAATATACAAATTTAAAAGCAAGATGTTTTATTCCAAAACACCTTCTAAGACATCAAGTGTACACCTTCCCCCATTTTATATCAGTACTACAGTACTCTCTTGTTCTATCAAACTTAATCAGTTAAAGTTAAAGGCATAACCTCTCTTCTATACTCTATCAACGAATACAATGAAAAGGTAAACATACCTTCTACCTTTTTCTATATAGTTATAACCCTAACCCATTCACATATCACTGTTAGTTGAAAACACAAAATTTGCTCTTACATGAAGCATATTTCACAGAAGATTGGTACACCAATTGGATGGGTCACTCACAAGAGTAATACCACGTATTCTCTCTCTCTCTCTCTGGGTTTTAAAGTGAAACTAGTGACAACTGCTTCACATATGGGATATGAAAACCAAAAGGTAGAAATTTTTATTAAATAAAGGCAGATGAAATGTTTAAGAAATGTTCAGCATAGTCATCTACAGGGTAAAGAAAGTTCTCTGAAGGAAAAAAGGTCTCAGATAGATCTCTTTGAATTTTATTAAATTTATAGAGCTATCAAAGGCTCCCAGGTAATAATATGCCAAATGCTTCATCAAACATTTAAAATTTATTAAGCATTATTTGAATTGTAAAAATAATTAACAATAAATAATGCTCGCCATGAATATATCCCGTTCATCATAAATCCACTTCACTTTGTTTGAATGCAACATAACCTTTGCTAGAACCTAACTCATTGCCAACTAGCAGTCAGGACTAGCATCTGGCTCTCTCTCTGAGGCGAGAAAAGTTTGAGGATCAGAGATCAATCCAAAACCGAGAACAAACCACCAAAAAACATTGGAGGAAAAAAAAAGCATATGCTTGAAGAAAATGAAGTAGCCGAAGGCAACGAGGCAAACAATCACTTCCACCATTTAAACTCCCTGTCCATGACGTGGGTTGTCACCAGGTGACAACCCACATCCTCAGGATTCAAGTCAACCAAACCAAAGTCATCCACCCAATCGAGAAACTACTGAGGGCCTACCAGAGAAGGATGTTTCATAACATTCAAAGCTTGATTTCTGGGAGGGCTCACTCAATAGTTCCCAGAGCAACCTTACAGTGGCACCTCGGCAGAGGATTCTGGCATTTCTGAAAAAGAACAAATTAGTAAACAGAAAAATGCGGCAAGGGCTTACCTGTGGGAGAAGAGGGATCGGGGCA
>NC_091231.1:1405317-1475317 GCF_040958095.1 Procambarus clarkii
ACCATCACGACCGGACATAAGGAAGTGATAGCCGAGGCTATATGAACCACTTCCCCGCCGGCACTCGGATGGTAATCTTGGGCATAGCATTTTATCAAATCACCTCATTCTTTGGGGCACACGTGAGGAACACAAATGCAAACAAGCCTGAATGGTCCCCAGGACTATATACAACTGAAAACTCACACCCCAGAAGTGACTCGAACCCATACTCCCACAACTGGTATGTACAGGGACGCCTTAATCCGCTTGACCATCACGACCGGACATAAGGAAGTGATAGCCGAGGCTATATGAACCACTTCCCCGCCGGCACTCGGATGGTAATCTTGGGCATAGCATTTTATCAAATCACCTCATTCTTTGGGGCACACGTGAGGAACACAAATGCAAACAAGCCTGAATGGTCCCCAGGACTATATACAACTGAAAACTCACACCCCAGAAGTGACTCGAACCCATACTCCCACAACTGGTATGTACAGGGACGCCTTAATCCGCTTGACCATCACGACCGGACATAAGGAAGTGATAGCCGAGGCTATATGAACCACTTCCCCGCCGGCACTCGGATGGTAATCTTGGGCATAGCATTTTATCAAATCACCTCATTCTTTGGGGCACACGTGAGGAACACAAATGCAAACAAGCCTGAATGGTCCCCAGGACTATATACAACTGAAAACTCACACCCCAGAAGTGACTCGAACCCATACTCCCACAACTGGTATGTACAGGGACGCCTTAATCCGCTTGACCATCACGACCGGACATAAGGAAGTGATAGCCGAGGCTATATGAACCACTTCCCCGCCGGCACTCGGATGGTAATCTTGGGCATAGCATTTTATCAAATCACCTCATTCTTTGGGGCACACGTGAGGAACACAAATGCAAACAAGCCTGAATGGTCCCCAGGACTATATACAACTGAAAACTCACACCCCAGAAGTGACTCGAACCCATACTCCCACAACTGGTATGTACAGGGACGCCTTAATCCGCTTGACCATCACGACCGGACATAAGGAAGTGATAGCCGAGGCTATATGAACCACTTCCCCGCCGGCACTCGGATGGTAATCTTGGGCATAGCATTTTATCAAATCACCTCATTCTTTGGGGCACACGTGAGGAACACAAATGCAAACAAGCCTGAATGGTCCCCAGGACTATATACAACTGAAAACTCACACCCCAGAAGTGACTCGAACCCATACTCCCACAACTGGTATGTACAGGGACGCCTTAATCCGCTTGACCATCACGACCGGACATAAGGAAGTGATAGCCGAGGCTATATGAACCACTTCCCCGCCGGCACTCGGATGGTAATCTTGGGCATAGCATTTTATCAAATCACCTCATTCTTTGGGGCACACGTGAGGAACACAAATGCAAACAAGCCTGAATGGTCCCCAGGACTATATACAACTGAAAACTCACACCCCAGAAGTGACTCGAACCCATACTCCCACAACTGGTATGTACAGGGACGCCTTAATCCGCTTGACCATCACGACCGGACATAAGGAAGTGATAGCCGAGGCTATCGGCTATCACTTCCTTATGTCCGGTCGTGATGGTCAAGCGGATTAAGGCGTCCCTGTACATACCAGTTGTGGGAGTATGGGTTCGAGTCACTTCTGGGGTGTGAGTTTTCAGTTGTATATAGTCCTGGGGACCATTCAGGCTTGTTTGCATTTGTGTTCCTCACGTGTGCCCCAAAGAATGAGGTGATTTGATAAAATGCTATGCCCAAGATTACCATCCGAGTGCCGGCGGGGAAGTGGTTCATATAGCCTCGGCTATCACTTCCTTATGTCCGGTCGTGATGGTCAAGCGGATTAAGGCGTCCCTGTACATACCAGTTGTGGGAGTATGGGTTCGAGTCACTTCTGGGGTGTGAGTTTTCAGTTGTATATAGTCCTGGGGACCATTCAGGCTTGTTTGCATTTGTGTTCCTCACGTGTGCCCCAAAGAATGAGGTGATTTGATAAAATGCTATGCCCAAGATTACCATCCGAGTGCCGGCGGGGAAGTGGTTCATATAGCCTCGGCTATCACTTCCTTATGTCCGGTCGTGATGGTCAAGCGGATTAAGGCGTCCCTGTACATACCAGTTGTGGGAGTATGGGTTCGAGTCACTTCTGGGGTGTGAGTTTTCAGTTGTATATAGTCCTGGGGACCATTCAGGCTTGTTTGCATTTGTGTTCCTCACGTGTGCCCCAAAGAATGAGGTGATTTGATAAAATGCTATGCCCAAGATTACCATCCGAGTGCCGGCGGGGAAGTGGTTCATATAGCCTCGGCTATCACTTCCTTATGTCCGGTCGTGATGGTCAAGCGGATTAAGGCGTCCCTGTACATACCAGTTGTGGGAGTATGGGTTCGAGTCACTTCTGGGGTGTGAGTTTTCAGTTGTATATAGTCCTGGGGACCATTCAGGCTTGTTTGCATTTGTGTTCCTCACGTGTGCCCCAAAGAATGAGGTGATTTGATAAAATGCTATGCCCAAGATTACCATCCGAGTGCCGGCGGGGAAGTGGTTCATATAGCCTCGGCTATCACTTCCTTATGTCCGGTCGTGATGGTCAAGCGGATTAAGGCGTCCCTGTACATACCAGTTGTGGGAGTATGGGTTCGAGTCACTTCTGGGGTGTGAGTTTTCAGTTGTATATAGTCCTGGGGACCATTCAGGCTTGTTTGCATTTGTGTTCCTCACGTGTGCCCCAAAGAATGAGGTGATTTGATAAAATGCTATGCCCAAGATTACCATCCGAGTGCCGGCGGGGAAGTGGTTCATATAGCCTCGGCTATCACTTCCTTATGTCCGGTCGTGATGGTCAAGCGGATTAAGGCGTCCCTGTACATACCAGTTGTGGGAGTATGGGTTCGAGTCACTTCTGGGGTGTGAGTTTTCAGTTATATATATATATATATATATATATATATATATATATATGGGTAAAAGTGCTACCAGTTTTTTGCAGGAACTGCGTTCTAGGCTCATTGAAACAACAAGGGACCCGAGAGCTGCAAGCTTTCTTTTCCAGCGCCTCAGTGTGGCGATACAGAGGGGAAATGCGCACTGCATCCAGGGTTCCTGCCCGCCATCTGAGGAGCTGGAGGAACTCGACAACCTATGAAAACCATCTTTGTAACCCATATGTAACTCCTTTTTTGTAACAAAGTTCAAATAAAGTAAATATATATGTGTACATACAAAAGAATGGGGGTGGTAGGAGAAGATAATATTAGTGTTCAGTGAGAAACCACAAGGTCTCCTCTGAATACTTTTTATTTTCTTCTCCGAGGCTATGGGTCCCCACATTGGCACCAGAGGTGGTACCCTCACAAACTTTATTTATATATATATATATATATATATATATATATATATATATATATATATATATATATATATATATATATATATATATATATATATATATATATAAATAAACTGTGATGATAAGAACAGCTCCTATTAACAGGAACTGAGGGATAATACAGTGATAAAGATATGCAAGCACCTGTCTGACTCACAAAGAAGAAGAATAGTAGTAAGGAGGAGTAAGTTATTACATTCAACTTACGTTCGATTTTTAGCTAACTTGGCACAAATTTCACGAAGGAAAATGCGCAATTCCCTGAGTGTAGCTTCCTCAATCTCTTCCAGCTTTTTAACTTCCTTGGAATTTAACTGCCGGTGTTCAGGTTCTGGAGCCAGTGGTAGATCCTCCAGTTGTCGTTTATTTGGGCGAACCTACAAAAAATAAATAAATAAATAAATAAAAATAAGGAAAAAAGCAATCAATTTTTTCCTATCATAGTAATGTACAGAATTTAAAAACAAAAGATTATATCAATACCATTGACAATTGCTACTATTGCACATGTCATTCATTTTTTCATTCCAAACACAACAGAGCATTGAAACTCTGTTTTATGAACAGAAACTCTATAGCATCCATATGCATTATTTGCTCTGAACCCTCATTATAACAAACATTCATCACACCATGCTGATTTACTACACACTAGGGCAGGGAGCACAGAAGAGAGCATACCTCCATTTACCTCTGCTTGCTACAATGCACAAGAAAAAAGAGTTCCAAGAACTTTTAGAACAATCCTAGACCTTCGAACAATCTTAGCAACTGGGCCATCCAGGAAGTCATGGGTCTCATGCCAACACAAAGAGGTCCAACTGAGGGAAGCCAAACGTCTCACGAAAACCAACTGAAATACGTGTCGTCAACCACCTACACCGCATGTCAGTGGGAAAGAAGTGAGAGAGACCATCCCCAAAAACATTGAACACAGTCTCATAAGGTAAACTGCCTGAAGAGCCAACCCCAAAAACTAAAAGAGCCACTTACAAAGTGCTGCCTCAGAAGAAGGGATGAACGTGATCCCTTTCGACAAAGAGCAACTGAGAGTAGGGAAAGTAGAGCTGGAACTCACAAACATGAGACGAACACCCTACAAACAGGACCCGACCAACAGCAGTGAGAAGCAAGATAAGCAAAGGACACAAAATCCCAACTCTGAGCTAAGGCAACTAACCATGGGAGCGAACCCCAAAAAACCAGCGTTCACTGTAATGAAACGCCAGTTTCTGGGCGAGCCCTGGAGGTTTCCCGGAGGCTCCCGGAAGCTATTCCTTTGATATACAGTAGTGCTATCCTATTTGGGGTCATCTGTCATGGAGTTCTTGTTGCCTACCAGGTACCAGCGCCAGAACCTGGCCCCTTTTCAGACAGGCACAGGGAGCAATGGCTCATGAACACTTAACATTCAAAATATAAAAAAAACCCAAGCCCAAGTATATCAAAAGAACAAGCCCAACTTGATGCTTTATGGTCATCCTATAGATATGACTTAGCAGTCAAGAATAGGAAGCCTGTTAGGTTTAATGTAGTCCCCCCCCCCCCCTGACCAACTGCCAACCTTTCCTCATGAAGCAACCCACAACAGTTACCATTAATCTGTTATTCTACTGTGTAAACCACTGTGTGGCCACAAATAGCCTGGTTTGTTACTTGAATCATCTTGCTATTATGAAACGATTCATTTATATACATTTTTATTCTATACTCTTTTTAATACCATTTTATTTTTCTTATTGGAATGCAAGGGAAAAAAGTATTAAAAATTTAACCTTTTAGCCGACTTTTGACCCTTGGAAGAGACGGTGGAAAAATGTTGCTGGAACCAAACAGTTCAATGTACATGTAATGTATGGAACAAAATTCAATGCTTTGCAGAATTAAATTACCTTAGTTTTTTGAAGCATATCTGTGAAGAACAAGGGTTTAAAGAACTGCCTCCTCTCATCTTCTAGTGGATTGACCATAGTCATCATTTCCTCGCGATACACACTAAAAAGCATCTGAACCTGATATGTGAAAAAAAAACACAAATTAAAGAACATTCTTGGCAACACAATAATACAACTACACAGCATGTCATGAAATAAGTACTCACAGCCTATTTTCTGCATGCAATAATATTTCAGCCCTCTGAGAAACTTACTAAAACTTGGCCCAACATAATTTTACACAAATTACCAAATTCTGGAACTAGGTTCCCTGGAAAACTCAAGAGCTTTAGTCCATAACAACACACATCATTCATCCCTGAACCGTGTCTGTGATACAAATGTTTTTGTGATGAAAAAACACAAAACCAAACTTTTATTTCTTCCAGCAAACCAGGATTAGAATCTGATTACTTAAGAGCAGGAGAGATTAACACATGGAGATTAACCCGTGGTGGTTAATTAGCCAGTTTCTGTGGTGTAGTGGTAAGACACTCGCCTGGCGTTCCGTGAGCGCTTTGTCATGGGTTCGTATCCTGGCCGGGGAGGATTTACTGGGCGCAAATCCTTAACTGTAGCCTCTGTTTAACGCAACAGTAAAATGTGTACTTGATTGTAAAAACGATTCTTCACATCGTATTCCAGGGACCTGCCCGAAACACTACGCGTACTAGTATCTGTACAAGAATGTAACAACTCTTGTATATATCTCAAAAAAAAAAATCATCATTATACAGTACAACCTCAACAACGCACTATATGGGACCAACCCCGGTGCGTTGGGAGCATTGGATGCATTGCAAGAGGTGACCTTCAGGAGGCGTTTGCGTCGGTGTCTTTTTGTCTTGTACACAATAAAAATGCATCATCATATTATATACTGTACCTATATTATTATTATTACCCCTACTAAAAAATACTGTGTTACATTTGTTATTTACCTTACTGTTGGAGTTATGCCCATCTTGAAGTCTCATAGTTGTGAATGCTGTACAGTAAATACATAATTGTAGTGTATTATACCGTTAACACTGTGTTGATTAAGTAGTTCTGCTGTATGTTGAGTACTACAATACAGTTTATGAAAACTATTGTACACTAAAATTACTGCAACTTTAATTTTAACGCTATGTACACACTTAAATTTAACACTCGTTCTAACTGTTCACGCTGCACACGATGTTTTTAGAAGTTTGCATCAGCTTTGCTGGTGCTCGCTGCTGCTGTGGCTTCAACTGCTTCTGAGCTGGTGCTGGCTGCTGTTGTACCAGTGCTGGGTACAGCTGTGCTCGTGCTGGGTACGGCTGTTCTTGTGTTGGGTATGGCTGTTCTAGTGTTGGGTATGGCTGTTCATGTGCTGGGTACGGCTGTGCTCATGCTGGTTGATTTTCTGCTATTAGTTCTTGCAAAATATTACTTTTTTTTTGGCATTAATAAGGCACTATTAGTAAGCCCCTGAGACATTTTGTTGTATAACAATACAGCTGTAGTAAAAAATGGTAAATTCCACGATTATTCTTCCACCGGCGGATAAATACTGTACGTCAATTGCAAACAAAGCTAAGGGCACTGGGTGCATACTGTATGAATGCAGACTAGGTCTACACAGTAGGCTGGTGTTTAAGCCAGATCCAGTAAGATAAATTTCTCAAATATTCGATTTACATCAAATTATATATTTTTGGGTTATATATTTAGTTAAGCAACATTATTACGATAATAAGAGCTATAAAAAATACTAATTTTAGAACCGATTTATTTATTTTATTATTTCAAAGCCTTGGGTCACTGAACTGTGGCGACGAAATCGAATAAAACACGCATGGTGTTGTGTGCACACGGATTAGACCCGTCCACTAGCGCTAGAGTTGTGCCGCCAATAACATAAATAATTTCTCAAATGGCAGATATCTTTCATATTACAGTATATTTTTGGTTTAATTTAGTTTAGTTTAGTTAGGATAATAAAGAGTTATTAAAACACCAATTATTAATGGTATTAATGGTAGCGAATTATTAATGGTAATCTGTGATAGAATGGGAAGTTTTCCACCAGTCTGTGAACTCTTTCTCGACATCGTAAGCAAATCCGAACATTCCCCGCTTAGGCGAACCATGGTTCATCAAACCGGGTGAGTAAATCCGGCCTGAAAAGTGTGCGAACTAGCCGGAGATTCGTTGAATCGGGGTACGTTTAATCGAGGTTGTACTGTACAGTGGAACCTCGGCTTGCGAATGACCCTATTTACAAATTTTTCGGGTTACGAGCTCAATTACTTCCTAAAATTTGATTCAGTATACGAGCTTTGCCTTGAGTTGAGCGTTTGTTGATACACATATGGGTCGACTGAGCGCGTGGTTCCTGGTGGATCGAGAGACCGCACCTCAGTTTAACAGTGCCTCCCACGTAGTGACGATCGCGCTTGAATTCGTCGTAAAGAATTTAATTGTTTTTCAACATTTTTGGTTTCTAAACATAAAAGTAATTATTATATACCATGCCTTGGGTCCTAACAAAGTTAGTGGGAAGGTTCAACCTATGAAAACACAAAAAATGAGATAGAGAGAGATAGTGTGTGTGTGCGTGTGAGTGTGAATGAATGAATGAGAGAGAGAATGAGTGAGTGAATGAGTGAGCAAGTGAGTGAGAGTGTGAGAGTGAGAGTGTGAGAGTGAGAGAGTATGAGTGTGTGAGTGAGAGTGAAGATGACCATAGAACAAACACAATGCTCTATGAAAAGGTTCTTAGAGAGACAAACAAGCAATGAGCCACAACCAAGTCCTAGTGGTATGCAGGCAAAAAATGAGATAGAGAGAGTGTGTGTGTGCGCGTGCGTGAGTGAGTGAGTGAGTGAGTGAGTGAGTGAGTGAGTGAGTGAGTGAGTGAGTGAGTGAGTGAGTGAGTGAGTGAGTGAGTGAGTGAGTGAGAGTGAGTGAGTGAGTGAGTGAGTGAGTGAGTGAGTGAGTGAGTGAGTGAGTGAGTGAGTGAGTGAGTGAGTGTGAGTGAGTGAGTGAGTGAGTGAGTGAGTGTGAGTGAGTGAGTGAGTGAGTGAGTGTGAGTGAGTGAGTGAGTGAGTGAGTGAGTGAGTGAGTGAGTGTACTCACCTATTTGTGCTTGCGGGGGTTGAGCTTTGGCTCTCTGGTCCCGCCTCTCAACTGTCAATCAACTGGTGTACAGGTTCCTGAGCCTACTGGGCTCTATCATATCTACATTTGAAACTGTATGGACTCAAGCCTCCACCACATCACTGCCTAATGCATTCCATCCATTAACTACTCTGACACTGAAAAAGTTCCTTCTAACGTCCCTGTGGCTCATGTGAGTACTCAGTGTCCACCTGAGTCCCCTTGTTCGCGTACCACCAGTGTTGAATAGTTTAACCTTGTTTACCCGGTCGATCCCCCTGAGGATTTTGTAGGTTGTGATCATGTCTCCCCTTACTCTTCTGTCCTCCAGGGTCGTAAGGTGCATTTCACGCAGCCTTTCCTCGTAACTCAAGCCTCTTAGTTCTGGGACTAGTCTAGTGGCATACCTTTGGACTTTTTCCAGCTTCATCTTGTGTACCCCAGAGAAGTCATCACTGCCTGATAAAATAATAGAAGGGGGACTCCCCTTCCAAACACTAACACCTCTTCTCCTTCCCTCCCAACCTCTACTCCTCACCGTCTTCCATATGCCAACAAGAGTCATCAATAAATATTAGCTAAAACTTGTAAATACAGTGGTACCTCGCATAACGAATTTAATCCGTTCCATGTTCGTCATGTGAAACGGACGTCATACAAAACGAGTGTCCCCATTTAACCAGTGTGATGCACTGTGTTTATTGTGAAATTTCCCCAGTGTGCATGACATCAAATGTTCCCCAAAATATAATTTATCTTTGTAAAATGATAAATTACCGTCCCTGAACATGTCTATGTAAAAATAATTACCAAATTCCACTTACTTTGGCTGTGAGGGCGTGGACAAGGTGTGCTATGACGTCATCAGGGGCTGGTCGCCGGTGTGTGAAGCTCCCAGACACGGTCGCGCAGGCCATTCAAGCATCGCGTATTGCCACAAATATATTTTCAAATATTTTTTCTATGCATTTCCAATGCGGTTTTATTTGTTTCTTTTATCGTATATGATGCATATTTGTGACCTTTACAATATGTATACAGTAGAATGTTCATAATTTTCCATGAAACTGTGATACATGTGTCAGTAATGTGTCCACAATAAATGTTTATTGTCACAATATTACGTGGTAAAAATTCACTAATATTACAATATGTACAGTTTCACATACTATTTACACAGTAACACACTGTATTACACACTCAGTACTTTGGAGGTGCATAATAGTCAACGAAGTAGTCCATGGTACACAGCGCGACATTGCTCTCCTTGCACCAGCTACAGATAGATTTTTGTTTCCTGTTTCATCGTTCTGTGTGCTTGCAAATAATGCACTCGCGTGCACCCTTGGCTTTAGTACTTGTAGGTGGTATGTAGCCAAGCTTGTAAAGCATAAAGTAGTATTGAAACGATTATAGGAAAAGCTCAATTTGTAAGGTAGTCTTGAAAAGATCGCTTTGTAAGGTCCCACACAAGAAGAGATTCAGCTAGCCTCAAAGAGTGTCCATCAGTCAGGAAGAGATTCAGCTAGCCTCAAAGAGTGCCCATCAGTCAGGAAAAGATTCAGGTATTCTTGAAAATATCAATGAACACCACCACCATGGAAGCCGCTAACACTGTTAATCTATGCTACTTGTATCAGATGCATCATCACTGAACGCAGAAAACAATTCATCTATGTATCATCTATATACATTAGAGATGGCAAGGGTGGGGCTCAGAGCTACACCTGGATACGCTTGCTGTATCATCCTCATAGGTGCTGTATCACTGGCATCCGACCGTTGTGTTAAGCCCTTATTGCGCCTAGCTTCACCAATGTTATGACCCTTATGTTCTTCAAACAAAAGGGTCTGAATTGCACCGACTGAGCGCAGTCTTTCAACACCGTGTGGGACAGGTGTTTGAGAGCCAGAGGCACGTGTGCCACAAATGGTTGCTCACGCAGTACTAACCCAGCCAGCAGCCCTTGTCTTTCATATTCATTATGGCAAAAGGTTCGTTCAGTGTTTGTTGGGTAGGCTGCTCCATTATGACAATCTTTCTTTGTTTCAAATGTGTTCCATTTGTTTTGTATTTGTCACTTACGTCTCAATAATGGAGCAGCCTACCCGACAAACACTGAACGAACCTTTATGACATTTATCCATTTTTCAAATTGTTTCAACAGTTCTTTTATTTTTCGTTTTTATTTTTTTTTAACAAACATGGAGCAGCCGACCTGTAGACCACCGAACGAACGTTTTTGACATTTGTACTGGTTTTCAAAATTCTTCCTTTTTTTATTATTTACGTTTTTTGTATGTAAGAAACATGGAGCAGCCTACCTGCCGACCACCGAACGAACCTTTTGCTATAAGACAAATGAAAAATAAATATTGAACACATTTGAAGAAAGGAAAATGTCATAATGGTTTATTCAGTGTATGTAAGGTAGGCTTCTCCATTATTGAGACGCAAATGACAAATAAAAAACAAATGGAACACATTTGAAACAAAGAAAGATTGTTATAATGGAGCAGCCTACCTGCCGAACACCGAACGAACTTTTTTGACATTTGTTGTATATCAGACATTTCATTTCTTTTTTCCTACAAAAACGTCAATGCTTTGCAACATCTCAGCAGTCACCCTTTTATATCCCAGCATCATTAGCATCTTTAAACAAGAACAACATAATTTATGTGCATCGTCGGAGGCGTCTAAGAATGTGCAAGAAGCAGCGCACCCCACCATGTGGTGTTGACGTTACTCAAACCAGCGTTCGTCATACGGGACGATTTGACGTCGATCGGGCCGTTCGTTACCCAAAATATTCGTCTTTTGGGGCAATCGTTATGCGAGGTACCACTGTACTATAATACAAAATGTGTTTATTATGTATGATGTGTATTTTGAAGTTAATATTTTTGGGAGTGTGGAACGGATTAATTCAATTTACATTATTTCTCATGGGAAAATTTGTTTCAGGTTACGAATTGTTGGGTTACAAGCCATCTCTGGGAACGGATTAAATTCGTAAACGAAGGTACCACTCTCTGTCTGTATCTGTCTCTTGTGTCCTCGTCTAGTTGTACTTGCTGGGGGTTGAGCTCTGGCTCTTAAGGCTTGGCTCTCATCTGTCAATTAAATTATTTTTAAAAGGCTAAGAGTAGGTCACAAGAAATTAGAACAAATTGACAGATTGACTTGCTCTGGAGCTAACTCATCCCGAGGGGTGAACTTAGTCCCACAGCAACTTGTGTAGCACCTCTAATAGGAAGAAAACCCTTATGAGAAATCTATTTGCCCCCATCTTACTGCTACCATTACAAAATATTGTACTTACTTCAGCATCAAGCTCATCATATGGAACATCTGATGTAGCTAACAATAATAATGGCGATGAAGGATCAAGGTCAAGCAGGAGAGACATGAAAGTTGCACGCAAAGTTTCTGAAGTCATTCCCCACCACTGGTCTATGTGTGGAACATAAATGATACTTGGTAGATTACGCCGTGCTTCGTGAAAAATCTGTAGGAAAGTAATTTTATAAATGCCAAGTAATTCATAAGACTACGACATGAAATTAAGCCTGTTGCAAGAACAGAATTAAGGATAGTGAATTATGACACCAACAATATAGATTCTCTGGTCTTAGGCAAAACAAAATTTCAAACATATTTGATTCTTAAATGAAACTAATGATAATTAGGATACAAAATAATTTTATTAATTACAAAGTTGACTATATTTTGTAAGGCATAATGCACACATTACAGAATAAAACCTTATCTATTCAAGTAAAATTTGAACATTAAATTACTGATGCCTAAAAATAACTGCAAGTCAGCATAAAAATCATATTTTAGGAACTATATTCACTTGGGCTAAATTATCATCCCATCATTAATATAAATTAACTGCAGTAAATCCTGAAAAATAAAGACTACAATAAGACATAAATATTAGTATATAAACATTGTACAGCCTCACATTTATTAACAGAATGGGGTAAAAAAAACTTTCATGAATAAACGAGAAACCTTCAATACTTATTTTTTATTGTAGAGTTTAACAGTTGTGCAGGGTAATAAAACTGTATGAAAATTTTAAAATTAGGATTTACAGTGTGGGTAAATATGCAATAAAGTAGATAAAGCAACCAGCATCAAATGTAATGAAACACTTCAGGTGGCTGTGACTCGTACATCAGGCTGCGAGCAGCCGCACTGAGCAGCCTGGTTGATCAGACCACCAAGCAGATCAGGTCAGAAACTGGGCAGCAGGGATGTTGATCTTCAGAATCATCATCAGGTAGATAAGCAGGCTGTTACCAGTTACCTGGAAAGCTTCAGCCAATTCAATCCACGCCAGGCCCTTGTTAACCATTGTAAGTCTACCAGGAACCATAAGCTAAAATTTGGTCTCTGTTAAGGGACATCATTATAATCTCTGAACAAATCCACAAGGGCTGTGATGAGGGTTCGAACTTATGCCCAGGTTGATCCCAGACGCTACCTTAGTCGAGTAGCGTCTGGGATCATCCCGGGCATAAGTTCGAACCCTCATCACGGCTCTCGTGGATTTGTTCATTTGGTGCATCACGCTATTCTGATTTCTGTGTGTATTATAATCCCCGTTTCCAGTAGGTCACTGAGAAAGTCTGAGGTGCCTCGTGAGATGGTATTGGCCTGGGAGTTCATTGCACAAGCTGTAGAGACCCTTTAAGGATCACCAGAAAAGGACATTTCATTATATTTAATTCTCTATTTTGACCGTCAAAATCTTAAAAAGTTTTCATTTATAATATCCTACCCAGCTGTTCAACTGACATTACATTTCAATATGGCCTTCACTCTAAACCACAGCCAAGGTTAAATCAAGATTCCAATTGAAATTAAATTAGTGCAGGTACCTAAATAAGTACACAAAGATTTTATGAAAAAAAAAAAAAAAAAAAATAATAACAACAGCAGCACTATCATTCAATAAAATAAAATGCCCTTTTCTGGTATCCTATAATGAGACATGAAGCACATGTAAGTCAGTATCAACTTAATACTGAGGCAAACTCATAAATGCATAGAAAGAAGACACTAGACAAACTCCATCATGAAACTATTTTTTGGAAAGTAGCAAATGACTAAAATGCCAACTGTGAAACAAGTAACCCAGAATCTCCTCATCTGCTACGAGGTGACAGGCCAAGCCACCCTCGAGCCTGGTGACATGCCCACGTCACACTCTACCCAGGCTGGCTGGCCACCCTCGAGCCTGGTGACATGCCCACGTCACATACCCAGGCTGGCTGGACAACATACCACTTAAAAACTGAATGCACTTAATTACATATTAAAACACACATCAAATTTGGACCAAATCTTAAGTGGCGGTAATTCAAAATCTCTTCCATTCACTGTAGTTTTGAAGAAACTTTCAATTTTAAAACATGCAAATGTACTTATTACAGTATATAACAATTCCAAGATATAAACGTTTGAAATACAAGAATGCCAAAGAAGGCTACTTAGAAAAGTAGAAATGATTAAACTAAAGCTACAGGAATCATATAAAATTCAGGAGAAGCTGAGAGAGAGAGAGAGAAAGAGAGCAAAAGGCCATCAACATAAGAGAGAAATCCAAAATACTTTTTCTCCTATGCAAACTCTAGAACAAAAACTACATTTAATATTGGACCCCCTGCAAAAAAGAAATGGAATTTTCACAGATGACAACAAAGAAATGAGCGAACTACTGAGGCAACAATACAATTCCATTTTCAGTGAGCCCTTAACACACTGAAGTTTGATAACTCAAATGAATTCTTCATGAATGGGATTCCAACATCAAATTAAATGTCAAATGTCACCCTAACGCCACTTGAATTTAAAGTAGCCATAAATAGTATGTCTATGAACTCTGCACCAGGACCTGATTCCTGGAACTCGATATTCATCAAGAACTGTAAAAACCACTATTGCAGGCCCTAAACATTTTTTGGAAGAACTTAGATACTGGTGTTGTCCCTGACATCCTAAAAACAATAGAAATGGCACCACTCCATAAAGCAGGAAATAAAGCAGAGGCAAAAGAAACTATAGGCTGATAGCACAAACATCACAGATCACAAAAAATCTTTGAATGAGTGATAAAAAGTAAGATCACAAAACACATGGAGTCACAGCATCTACATAACCCTAGTCAACATGGTTTCAGATCAGGGCGCTCTTGCCCATCACAACTGCTCGACCACCATGACACGGTCTTAGGTGCCACGAAGGAAAATAGGGGAAAAAATGCCGACATAATATACAGATGTCACAAAAGCCTTCAACAAATGTGACCATGGTGTTATTGCACATAAAATGCGTTCAAAGGAATCACCGGAAAAATAGGAAGATGGATCTACACTTTCCTAACTAACAAACTCAGTGTGTAATTCAAGTTCAATTATGTTTATTGAGATATGAAAGAAATACATCTCAAAGGGATAGAGTAGCTTAGGCTATTTCTACCCCCCCCCCCCCCACAACAGTGTGTAATAGTCAACAAAATAAAATCCGGACCATCAACCGTGAAGAACTCAGTCCCCAGGGTACTGTGCTCCAGTACTACTCATATTGGATATAGGTAAGGACACAAACTATAGTACCGTATCATCCTTTGCAGATGACAATAGGATTTTTATGAGAGTAGACAACAGAGGATCCAGCAAACCTCCAAACTGATGTAAATCAGATCTTTCAATGGAAAATAATATATTTGATGAAAGATACATTCCAGCTTTTGCACTATGGAAAAAATTAAAATATAAAAATGGAAACCACATACAAAATGAAGTCAAATCATACCATAGAATGTAAAAGCAATGTAAAGGATTTGGGTGTAATCATGGCAAAAGCCCTTACCTTTAAAGACCACAATAAAGTAACCGTCACAACTGCAAGAAAAATGACAGTTTGGATAACAAGACCCTTTCAAACAAGAGATGTTGTACCAATGATGATACTTTTAAAGACGCTAGTGCTCTCTAGAGTGGAATACTGTTGTACAATGATAGTCCCTTTCAAAGCTGGAGAAATTGCTGACCTGAGGCCAGATTCACAAAGCAGTTACGCAAGCACTTACGAACCTCTACATCTTTTCTCAATCATTGGCGGCTATGTTTACAATTATTAAACAGTTAATAAGTTGGGAAGCACCAGGAGGCTGTTTATAACAATAACAGATGATTGGGAAGTTTTCATGCTTTTAAACTGTTTAACAAATGTAGCCAAAGCCGTCAAAGATTGAGGAAAGATGTAAACATTCGTAAGTACTTACTTGTGTAACTGCTTCGAGAATCTGGCTCCTGGAGAGTGCAAAAATCCTTCACTGCTAAAATCCAATCAATAAACCATCTAATTTACTGGGACCGACTCAAAAGCCTAAATCTGTATTCGCTAGAGCGCAAGCGGGAGAGATACATAATAATTTACACATGGAAAATATTAGAGGGGCTGGTCCCAAACCTGCACACAGAAGTAACATCACACAAGACCAGTAGGCATGGCAGGATGTGCAGAATACCCCCATTGAAATGTAGAGGTGCAATAGGCACTCAGAGAGAGCTCTATCAACATCAGAGTCCCGAGACTGTTCAACACGCTTCCAATACACATAAGGGGCATAACTGGCCGACCTCTCACAGTGTTCAAGAGAGAACTTTATAAACTCCAAAGGATGCCCGATGAACCAGGCTGTGATTCATACGTCAGGCTTTGAGCAGCTGCATCCATCAATCCGGTTGACTAGTACATCAGCCAGGAGGCCTAGTCACAGACCTGGCCATGGGGACCTTGACCCCCTGGAATCTCCACAAGGTAACTCTTCCTAATAATTACTACAAATTTTAAAATATGCCCTCTGGGGGATATGTCCCAATACAGATCTTATGACATATCTTCCTTGAACCACCATGCATATATTTAGACAAATTCAAGGCGACATGCAAAGAATGGTTCACATGCTGCACTTGTGAACCAAGTATAAATATTTAGGAGGAACAAAAAATAATTTAGTAAACCCTTAATAATTATGATGCACCTAAAATGGGTCAAGATTTACCTGAGCACATGCTTCTTCTGGTGCTCGTGCTGATACTGAATACAGAGCGGCTAGATCCAACTTGTGAGTTGGAACCTTTTCAAGGGAATGAATAAGTGCTGGTGCTAGATGGGTGCTCTGGCCTTGAGTTCTAAATCCAGCTAGCAGCAGTCTGGGCCGATGAGTAGTACGGCACTTTATACTAGTGGAAAATTTAATAAAGCCGTGAGGAAAACTTTCCGACAGTAGTCTTAAAGCACGATTGAGAGATGACTGCAGTAAGGGTTGCACATTAGAGCCGAGGCGTCGACCAACACTAGCAGCCGACCTCTGTCCAGCTGCAACTATCTTTTTCAATGCCACTTTAAAGTGACACAATCTTATCTGGTGAAAAAAGTTCACTTCATTAGGACAAGCAATATTTATTAATATAAAAATATACTGAGCATTTGGTTAATGATTTATTAGACAAAAATGTTGTAATAAACAAATACACCTTTAAAAACTTACATTAATTGAAGATACATCAATTAGAAGCTTCTGCTTGGATAAGTAAATCTGTGGATATTTGCTTCTGAGTGCAATTAACGCTGACTCGGCACAAAGTGACTTTAGATCAGCACCACAATAACCAACGGTCTGCTCTGCTAAGTAGTGCAAAAGCCGCTTACTAGGAACAGGGATCCAACTTTTGGTGTGAATTGTTAATATATGCTGACGTGCCTGTTGAAGAAAGACCATTTAAATGAAGATGTACTACTATTAAAATTACAGAAGAAACATATGAGCTTAGATTAGCTTGATCACAGACAATTGAGGAGGACAATGGACTGTAAGTGGTTACAGTACAGTATTGTTTTACTGTAACCGATAAAAATCATTTTATTTTGGGTCCCTATGCCAGACAAATCTCAATACAGTGGAACCTCGGGTGACGAGCGGCTCCATCTACGAGCACTTCGGGTACCGAGCGAGCCACTCACAGAAAATTTGTGTCTAATTGACAAGCTTCCGCTCGGTTAACTAGAAAACCATGTGGTGCTTCCTAGCGTTCCCGCTGGTTCTCGCAAAGTCTCGGACACCTCTGACAATGTAAATCAATGATTCTTTTAAAAGATGCTAATGATGCTGGTATGTAAATGGGTGACTGCTGTAATGCTGCAAAGCATTTTTTTTTTAATTAAAAAAAAATTGAAAAAACTGAAACAAGAAGAAATGTCGTGTCAAAAGGTTCGTTCAGTGTATGTCAGGTAGGGTGCCCCATTTTCTTTGAAAAAATTAAACAAATCGAATATCATATTGATGTTTTTCGGTGGTGGAAGGGATTAATTTTATTTCCCTTATTTTAAATGGGAAATTTGTTCCGCAAGACGAGCTCGGTGCCGGAATGGATTAAATTCGTTAACTGAGGCACCACTGTACATACAATATTACAAAATCAAAGGCAATACTATTATTATAAGGCAATACTAAAATAATGAAACTACAGAGAGAGTGATTACTGATTAGTAACACCCAGCACTGAAAGTAATGTAACACACCTCTTACAGGTAGAGTCCAGGTGGCTCCCTAAAGCTATCTCACTGAGATTTCTCTATCTAATGAGTCACAACACTCACTGAAGTTTTGTTTGGCATACCAGTCAGTGATCAGAGCCAAAACCTGGCCCTCCCCTCACAGAGAAGCACAAAGTAAGTGACAATTTGCTACCCAATTGGGAAAGCATCCAGAAGGTTTGTGAAACATTACAGATAAATGGAGGGTTCACAGAAACCGAAGCCTCAAAACTACCAAACTCCTCCGCAAACGATTTAAACATAACATTCACCCAAAACTGGCTCCAACTCTTTAGTACCAATAGCTGCCACCATTCAGCCTAGCTCTACCAGACAGTTAGCAGTTAGCACCCCTGGCTAGTTATGACGCTGATCAACAACCCACTGACCACCCTGGAGGACAGGGCGGGAATCCATGGCTCTGCCAGAAAGAATCATTTCATTACATTCATTCCTGAATTTTGGGGAAACCTGTGACTTCCTGAAGCTAACCATGGAGGAAAAAAATGTTACTTACCAGAGAGGAGAAAAGGTGGCAGGTACTAAGGCAGAGGAGAAAAGCTAGGCTGGGATAGCCCAAAACAATACACGACTGACTAGGACCAGGAACATGAACCAAATACCAGGCCAGCAGAACCCTGTTAGAATAACAAAATCCCCAAGACCAAAAATCAACCCAACAAATGTTGGAACAGACTACCACCAAAGCAGCATACTGTGGTAATACTGCTTTGTCCTGACTACAATTGCATGCATCATCATCAATGTGCACATAGCAAATGTTTCACAAAGCTGTCGGAACTCAGCAAAACACAAGAGCAATGGGGTGGTAAGAACCCTGGGGGGTGGTCCCTCCTCAAACTTATTTTATCGAGTTCTGAGCCATGGTCATGGGAATCTCCTCAATGCAAATGAAAGACTTTATGGGACTCCTTGTGTCATCACATTTGTAGTGACTAATAGGCAGTTCAGTGTTGAAGACACCAGGGCTGAAGGTTCAAACCCTGGAAGCAATACTCAAGGGCCCTGTGGCAAATCCAGCATCCAAGCCCAGGATAGGAAAGTGGAACCCAGAGAAGAAGCTTCAAAAGAGGAGTTGGGGGATGGCTGAAATGAAAAACCCAAAGCCTCAGCAGGACTAGCTAGCTCAACTGCTACCACACCCTATTTAGAGGGAGCAGCCCCAGGAGCCAAGCCAACCAACCTACATTCTGAGCTAAACCCTGCCCCGATCCCAAAAAACCCTCATTCGAGGCTGGAAGCAGCGAGGGATGATCAGAGGTGGGGCAAACCATGCTCGAAGGGAAAAGAAAAATCAGTGCAGACGAAGCCAAGGTGGAGATCACCAATAACCTCTATTTCTGGGTCAATAAACACAAGATGCTCTAGGACATCCAACTGGGCACACAATCAAGAGAGCTGTAAGTGAGTGAAATGAACTCAAAGTAACCACCACCTGATGCACACGAACCTTATCAGTTGAGTCAGAAAGAAGAGTTAAATGGGAAAAGCAAACCCCACAGAACTCAGGGTTGAAGATGACACCGACCCAACAGGAAGCATGGCAGAGGCAGAACGAGTGAGCCTCGTCGTGTGGCACGGACAGTGAACAACCCTCAAACTTGCACAAGGTAAGAGCAGATTTGCTGGGACTATCAGTAGGACCACTGTACCCACAAGGGATTTCCAGGGCCTGAATCAATCAGGACACCCAGGTACTGGAGACAGTATGACAGTCCTAAAACTAACCTGACACAGCCTGGGTTACACGGCTGTGAAGACAGACCACTGCATTCTGAAGGGAAACCTGTGAACCACCAGTGTGTCCTACCAGCCAGTCACACCCGATCCAGGGCAAGAAAATAGCTATAAAATTTCTGAACACTTCGGAGAAAAGAACTTTGGAAAAGTCAAGGGCAGTGCTAAGGAGCACACAGGGAAGATAACCCCTAAGCACATGTTGCTCCAAGCACCCTCAAAGTCAGGCTCACACTACACAGTTGTGTAAAGGAAAAGCTACATAAGGCAAACACCAAACCACTTTGCTGAACAGTGGAGCCCGCATGCAAGAGAGGTGACTGGGAACCACTACATCTGCAACAGAACTGACAGCTCAGACCCCAGAAGGCAGGGAACAACTTTCCCCCCTCCCTCCGAATGAGTGGGGAAGGTGGGGCAAATGAGCTAAGCCAACACAACAACCAAGAAAAACAGGTAAACAAAGCTAATACTAAAATGAAAGAACAATACACAACCAAGTGGCCCCGGCAGGATGAAGACAAAGGACAGCCAGCACTTAGTTTGAACCAAAGAGGTTTGCAATGACTGATGGAGAAGAGCATTACAATTACTGTAGTAGTAACCACCATAACACCCAGCAGTCTCCGTGGTGTAGTGGTAAGACACTCGCCTGGCGTTCCGCGAGCGCTATGTCATGGGTTCGTATCCTGGCCGGGGAGGATTTACTGGGCGCAATTCCTTAACTGTAGCCTCTGTTTAACGCAACAGTAAAATGTGTACTTGGATGAAAAAACGATTCTTCGCGGCAGGGGATCGTATTCCAGGGACCATAGGATTAAGGACTTGCCCGAAACGCTACGCGTACTAGTGGCTGTACAAGAATGTAACAACTCTTGTATATATCTTAAAAAAAAAAAAAAAAAAAAAAAAAAAAAAAAACACATCGACAGAGCTGACTAGGGGAGCAAGCTGTGGGCTGGGGCCAAGCTGCCTAGTGCCAGCTTGGCCCCAACAAGTTTGAGCTAGTTTTGAGTGAATCTCTTGTTTCATTTGAATAATTTGCAGAGTTATTTGACAGTTTTGAGGGTTTGTTTTTTTTGTGAATTCTCCATTTGTCTATAATGTTTGCTGATTTTCTGTTTTCCTAATGGGGTGGCAAACTGTCTCTTGCTCTTTGCATATATCTGAAGAAGCCAGATAGGCCAAACAGAGCTCTTGACACTGATATGACCCATTACATAGAACAGCCTCACCGAGATACCTTCAGGGAGCCACCGGGAAGGGCTTCCAGAGAATAAAACCTAGTTATTTTTCATAGCTACCCCATCTTGGAGTGGTCTAGGGCAGGAAACCTTGCACTCTCACAAGGTTGTGATTAAAGCTTTCAATAGAAGCAAGATTACTTCAAAACTGAATACCTCGCTGCAAAGTACAAAATATTACACAGCTTTTCAAATATCCAACTAAAAATTTAGGTGAAGAGGTGAGATCAAAGAGCTGAAGTTCAAACCTCCAAAAGCACAACTAGGAGAATGTCAAGCAGAAGGGCACAAGATAGGTAGGGCCAGGAGTGTTGGCCCTTCCATCACTTGCTGCAGTTCCTCTTCCCCATATTTCTGATAAATTTCCACACCAATTAAATTCCAGTTTTTCTGCCAGTAGCTTTCTCAAATTTAAGCTCCTGCACTAATACACTTGTCTTCCATTGACGAATCTTTTGGTATTCTAACATGCACCCTTACCAATAAAATTAAAAATATTCACATTTCTTTCAAGTCCACCCATAAAGCTTTCAAAGAACTCTCTACACCTCTGCTAATATCCTCATCAGTTAATATTCTCCCATTTACATCATTAATTAACACTTTCGCGCCCTCTGGGATGGTAAAAAAAAAAGCGGTATGTGCTCTGGGCGTTTTTGCTGCGTAAGCGTAAAAACAAAAATGTGTATACTCTTTTTACTTTCCTTACCTTAGTTCTCGAGCTACGTATTTCATTTTGGTACCAACGTGTTCGCAATAAAATTCTCTAGAAGAACATCAGTAAAAAAAGTCACGAAACATATAGGGATACCAGCACCAAATAAATAACTACGAAGATGACTCGCCGTGAGCGCCCAACAGCAACAAAATGTTTTTACTCTTGGGATTGTTATCACCTCCACACTTGTCCTACAGCGTTAATTTTGGTATCAATGGACTCGCAATGAAATTCCCAACACGGTGATATGAATATAAGCATAGAATAATGATTGGGAAGTGGTGAAATTGTTACCCGGTATCGGTGACGGGACGACGCACGGCGCTTTGAAAGTTTATACTTATTTCACTCTCATGACATTAATTTTCTATGTACGTCATTCATTTTTGTGTCAATGTGTTCGCAATAGAATGTTCTATGAGCCCATAGGTAAAAAAGATTAACAAAGCGTAAGATAGAATAGCGCCAAATATAAAACAACGCTGGAACATATCAGTGAGCGTCAAACACACATGAAATGTTTTTACTTTTGTTATGTTTGTCAAGTTTATACTTGTTGCACACAGTTATTTTTGGTTGTACATTGATCGGAATAAAATTCCCTAAACAGACATATGCATACAATACATGATATGGGGGAAGCATTACCAGTATAAACGGCTAAAGTCACCCACCTGCAACCCGTTTGGGACATAATACCATTTGATCGAAGTGGTCCACACCTCTCATGAACTTATTGTACCATGCAGCCTAGTGGTGAGAAAGAGAGCCTCATGGCGCGCAGTTTGAAACAAACCCAAAGTAAATCGGATAAAAATTGAATTTTATACAAATATTTTAAAAGAGGACATAACTTTATGTCCACCATGCGTTAGCGGTTAGCGAAACAGGACTCCTCGGTGAGTCCTGATCCCGCGAAAGTGTTATTAATACAGTACTGTACTTTCCTTGGCTTTTCCACCAGTCTCCATACTACATTTCTTTTATGGCTTCCTGTCTAAAAATTGCATTATATTTCCTTCATGACTCCTCATTCTTTCTGTAAAATACATGCCAAATATACCAATTGTCTTTCATTTTTTCCAACCACTATCAATCTCCCCACTCCCAGTAAATGGCACTAGACACTACACAGAGAAATCAGACTTGCAGACAGTAAGTTCCAATAACATGGCTGAAAATTAATGCCCAACCCACACATGAAAAAAAAAAGTGACGATGTTTTGGTCCCTCCCGGACCTTTATCAAGTCGTGTCAGTGGACCGAAACATCGTCACTTTCCGTTCTTTTTGTATCGGTTGGTTAAGTATTAAAGCAACCTTTAAAATGTGACACTTATTCAATACCTTCATTTTATATTACCAACCTTCATGGATGGAAGAGGAAAGTTGAATTCCCGGTCAAATCGGCCAGGCCTCCGCAGAGCAGGATCAATTGCATCAATTCTATTGGTAGCGCCAATGACAACAACTTCGCCACGAGAATCTAATCCATCCATAAGTGCTAAAAGTGTAGATACAATACTGGAATGGATTTGATCTTGCCGAGAAGAACGTACAGGAGCAAGCCCATCTATTTCATCAAAAAAGATTATAGAGGGACGCATTTGATAAGCCTGAAAAAATATGCATTATATTACTACAGTACCTCAAAATATAAACAAAAATATTAAAATGTAGACAAAAATATATCCATGAATTGCTATAATACAAGTATAGTACAGGTACGGGCAGCCCTCGAAACGTGCTATTGGAAAACCAGATTCGATGATATGTAAGCAAGCACTTGCATACCAACTTTTTTTTTTAAATCATGATACTTTAAAAGAGTAAAAATTTACCCAATCAATGATTATCTCATTCTGTTCTCAACTGTAATTCTCTTTATTTTCAGTTATCTTATTGTCCTCCTCTGTTTACCCTTGGGTTACCCTAGAGCACTTAATTATTTCATTATCCAAAAGTCATGCATCTCTAAGTATTTATCTTTAATTTCCCAGTATAGGTCCAATTATACTATTAAAGAACAAGAGAAGAAAACTTGCATAACTCCTAGCATTTAGCTTTTTTATTATTGATTCGTTAATGATTTTGAAATTTCATACTCTTATGAATTTGTAGTATACGAATTCTTATTGCAGTAGAGTAAGCGTTAAGAGGGAATTAAGGTTGCATTAGTTACCTTCTTACTTTTAAGTCTGTGACTTGAATGATTAAGTTTTTTGATAAATTTGATCAGTTACTTGTGTGTTTACAGTAACTGGATTAGATTTTCCTACAGTTTCTATTAATTAATAGTAATAACACATATGTAAACACATACCACACCTCAAAACAGACAAGACCCCAGTTAAACACGGACAACTCAAGCCTCATACATTCACACGGAGCCCACTGCCCATGCAGGGTGACAGACCTGCTGAAGGGAATGAAACGGAAGCAAAACTAATTCACACAATGGCAAAGGGAACAGGCCCCGAAGAGTTGTCAGAGAAAAAAGCATGAACTAAACAAAGAGGAAACAATAGAACCTTCTATCCCCTGAATCCACCGTTGACATTAAAGTCATTGGGTTTAGACCCCCAGACTAATGATGGCATTGGCACCGAGATGGTATGGACCTGATGATAGTATTGTCCTCGAGATGGTATGGACCTGATGAAAGCATCGACTCTGGAATACCAGGGCATAAGCTCTGGGGAAACCACCAAGAGGTCCCCAGAAAGGGGCATTTTATTACTCGACACACATACACACACACAATATTTTTCGTCAAACTAGTGGCAGCAACAGTGAACATTTTGGTACTAAATTTATATATTTAGGGAGTTAATTTCTACTCAAAAACTTAAAATGATTATGAAGGAAGCACCTCAAAACACATTTTCCCAAAGCGCCAAGACCTGACCATGTGCACACTGTGCCCAGGTCCTGCGTCCCAACACTAAACACAGCTACATTTTATGCTAAAACTCGGAAACAAAATTTTTTTTGTACTGAAAATATTTAAATGAACACAAACATGTTCTGACCATGAAATTTGTTATGTATCCTGACCAAGAGCAGGGATACACTATGTATCTAAAGAGTCTTCACTGAGAAAATGCTTCAATAACGGGAGGTTAAATTCCATTCACAAAGGTGAAACACATGGCATAAATACATGCACTCATAGTAGATCTATGGACACCACACAGAAGTCACTAACCCCTGCTATTTTAAGTACAGGATAACATTTCATAATTAAAAAAAAAATCTGATAATATTTAAAAACAATTACAAGCGAATGAACAAGAAACAAAATGGAGGACTTATGATGATGTTCGTAAGATTGGGAATTCATAAGAAACCTCCTGCAGATGAACTGGGCCCTAGTGCCAAAACCCCAGAAAGTTCCTAAGAAACCTCCTGCAGATGAACTGGGCTCTAGTGCCAAAACCCCAGAAAGTTCCTAAGAAACCTCCTGCAGATGAACTGGGCTCTAGTGCCAAAACCCCAGAAAGTTCCTAAGAAACCTCCTGCAGATGAACTGGGCTCTAGTGCCAAAACCCCAGAAAGTTCCTAAGAAACCTCCTGCAGATGAACTAGGCTCTAGTGCCAAAACCCCAGAAAGTTCCTAAGAAACCTCCTGCAGATGAACTAGGCTCTAGTGCCAAAACCCCAGAAAGTTCCTAAGAAACCTCCTGCAGATGAACTGGGCTCTAGTGCCAAAACCCCAGAAAGTTCCTAAGAAACCTCCTGCAGATGAACTGGGCTCTAGTGCCAAAACCCCAGAAAGCAAACAGAATTTAAGAGTAATAAATGATGGAACAACAGAAGCACAGTTTACCTCTTGTAGCCTAAATTCAGTAAATATGTACTCATTAATGTATAAGAGTATTAATGAAACATTACCTGATCAAACAGAAGTCTGAGTTGTCTCTCGGATTCTCCCACCCACTTGCTAAGACAATCTGCACCTTTCCTCATGAAAAATGCAACCTTTTTACCACCAACACTGCATTCATTAGCTAGTGCCCTAGCCATTAGTGTTTTCCCAGTTCCTGGTGTGAATAAATAATACAAAGTTGAGATGGACACAATTAATTTAAGTTTATAAAATATTAAATAATGGCAATACATTTTTTTAAATTAACAAAAATGAAACATACAAATGAGAACAGCAATTATTAAAACCAACCTTTTTACACAGGAAAAAAACTTAATGGCTATTTTCAAGATTAGAATTTTTTGGTAACTCAAGTTAGCAAAGAAACTTAGGTTCAAATATTACTGTGACAAATTATTCAAAATTTCATAAATAAATGAAGCCATTAATTGTACAGGCATACCTCAGTTTAAGAGTTTAATTGGTTCCTGGAGACGCCTCGTATTCCGAAAACTCGCATTCCGAAGCTAATTTCCCCATAAGAAATAAAGGGAAATGAATTAATCCGTTCCTGACTACCCCAAAAACCCCACATCAAACTAAATTTTTATACCTAATTCATCTAAATAAACCTACTAAACTATGTTCAAGTTATTACTTACCTTGCTGTTGAATGCTGTAGGCGTATGGAAGATGGTGAGGAGGTGGGAGTAAGAGAGGAGTTACTGTTTGGAAGGGGAGTCCCCTTCCATTATCACATCAGGCAGTGAGGACTTCACTGGTATGCACACTCTGGCACATTTTGCCTGCATACCACTAGGACTTGCTTGTTTTACTAAGAATTTGTCTAATGACACTTGTTTTTCCCTACATTTTAACACTTGTCTGTAGTAAGACATCACATTATCATTTAAAAGGTCAATGCAACGGCCTGCTACAGCTTTATCTGGGTGAGTTTTTTCAACAAAACTTTGCAGTTCTTCCCATACTTCACACATTTTCTTAATCAAGAAGGGACATCCTCTACTCACAGCTATTTTCTTAGGTTGAACCTTACCAATGGCTTTCTTGAGACCCATGGCAAGATATATAATGACAACTTTTATGCTCAAATGGCCAAAAAACCGATAAAAAACTGTAAATCCTTGTGAAGAATTCAGGTGGGATAGTCACTGGACACGAGACACTGGTAAACTGAGGCGCGATCGCCATGCCATCACGCGCCAGTCGGCCTGTACACGTATCAACAAACTCGCTTTCCGAGGTAACCCTCGACTTCCGAGACATATTTTCCGAGGAAATCCTACTCGTCTTCCGAAAAACTCGCATACAGGGACACTCGCATTCCGAGGTACCACTGTACCTTGCTTTACTACTAGTTTCTCAGACACCCACCTGAATATTTTTATTTGCATCTTTCCCACAACAAAGAGCAATTGAATAGTCTGATAGATTACAATAACAAATGAAGTCATTACATATACAACAACTACTAAAATATAACTACTGTAGATGCAATTTGATGGTTAGTGATCCCTGGAAGGTTCCCCAGCCCCTACAGCAGGCACCTCTCAAATGAATGTTTAATTTTAGAAAACAAAAAATACCTTTTGTTACCACACATGCATTTTAAAATATAGACAAAAAGAGGGAGATTGAGTGTGGATTCTGATGTATGGTAAAATAGGCATATGGTTGGCAGGTTGTGGTATGGGGTAGTGTGGTGTAAGGAGAGATGTGGACATATGATCCCAGAGGTATGAATGGGAGATGGTGGTGGGAAATAGTTAAGTGTTCAACAAGGAGGTAGAAGATGTAGCTACAACAGAACATGACAAACCACAGAAGAGGAAAGACCTTGAAAGAGCTTTCAGTACCCAGTCCAAGCCTGATTGTCAACAAAGACCAAGAAGAACAGTACATGGAGCCACAATGATTTGCTCCCCAGATGTAAGACAGATGCAAGCCTCACAACACATGCTCTTAAAAATGGCACTTTAAATCAGTAGAAAATTTGCACCCGTAAATACAGTCGAGGGACACAACAAAAGCTCCTGAACTTCTGAAGACCAAACCTAACTGCAAAACTGGCAGAAGATAAAGCAGAAACCTCAAACCACAACCATGAAGCTATTCAAGTTTATTATTATACAAAAAAAATTGAAAGTAATAAAACGCCTCTTTCTGATAAGTCGATGGTGACTCCCTGTTGTCAGCAACCTGGATAGCTCCATCCACTTCGAATCACACCAGGCTTTTATAAGTCACTGCAAGCCTACCAGGTACCAGAGGCCAAAACTTGACCCACTTTACAGAGCAGCAGGGAGCTAATTAGACAAAATTCCTCAGCTCAGAAAAATGCCATACAATGAAAAAATACAGATAACAGCAAGGAAAACAAAACCAGAAACGAGACCCCTGAAATGACAGACTGAACTAACTTCACTTGAGCTTTTGGGAATGACAAAAGCCATGCAAGGCTCCCCAAGGAAGAGAGGGTTGCCCAGTGACCACCACCCACGAACAATCTGGCACCTTGTAATGTAACCAGAAAGAACCGGCTGACCCGAACTCAAAAGATCTTAATCCTGAAGGAGGAATAAAAGCCAAATCTGCACATCTGCCGAGAGGAAAAGACCGGTGGCTGGAAACCTTCACACACGGATGCCTCTCAGGATTCAAAATTAACCGATTCAAAATGGAGAGAAGAGCAATCGAGGAATCCGTCTTAAACACAAAAAGGGGGTATAATAAACCCTTGACGTTTTGAGAATATCCCTCCACAGAGGATCCTAAAAACCAATCAGGGTTGAAGGGCAACTCCACAAGCTTTCCCAGCCCTAAAAATCCCATAAATCAAAGGCTCCATGGTGGATCTATGTTCCATGAATTATGCTGACAGAAAAGCCTCTTCCCACAGGGAAGAATCTGCAGTCACAACACTCCTGGTGGAATGTTGTGACCAAATGACCAAATGTGTCTTTTTAGGGGCTTCATTGTCTGTTTTGTCTGCCTTGCCATTATTCGTTTTGTTTCACTATCTTACCGATCTCCGTTTCTTGGGGTGAGCGATCATGTATCCTCACCTACCTAAGGGGGCCAGGTTTGAGCCTCAAATGGTGGTAACAAAATCTTTGAACATAATGATAATATGTGTTGCAAGAAATTCAGGTAGCTCTGCTGTTCACATGATTCAGATCGGGTTTCACTCAATATGGTCCACACTAATGAGTAAGCATTACTGAAATTGGCAAATACATAATATTCCTTTGCTAAGTATGAAATATTTATTTGTGCAGATGATGAGTCAAAAAAACGTGGTTGAAGAATGTTGACCAAACCACACACTAGAAATTTAAGAGACGACGACGTTTTGGTCTTTTCTGGACCATTATCAAGTCGATTGTGAAGAGACAAGAAAGGCACAGGCAATTTGTGTTTATGTATTTGTATTGTCATCAATACTTATTTGTATTGATGACATTTGGAATTATATTTGCAATACATATGCCTTATATGTCTAACTGCAAAATAACAACTCCAAAGCGCTTCTGGAGGGGTCAAACGATGGTTTCCTATTGCCGAGAGTATTCCATTAATCTAAAGCGGAAGGTCATCATATCAGCCCTTGCATGTCATTAAAAGCCTAGTAAGGATCAGAGGACAAAACCTGGCCCCCCTAAGTGAAATACAGAGAGCAGGGGATCCATGATCACCCTCACTGAAAAATCAATCCCCCAGTTGGCAATGCAAAACAACTAGGATAAAAAAAAAAATACAGAATTAAGCAAACACTCCACCCAGTACTTTGGTCTTACCACACCTCTCCCTCACCCCCTCCCTAGAAGCAGCTGCCCAACACCTGGTGGCAGCACCAAGGAAGCTGCCGGCTTCCCCAACCAGAGATTGTTGTCCCTCTTGGCTGCGGTTGACGTATCTTGGTGATCCTTCTGGTTGGCTTCTTTCATGTTTATCAGCGTCTTGGCCTCTACGTGTTTACTGTCCTGGCAGCATCTTTTAATGCCAAAAGACATTTCTTGGACCCATAGGTTGTGATGATGTGCTGTGGGTTTCTCATCTGAGACATTGTGGGAAATGAGCTCTGGATTCACAAAGAGAGCAGCCCCAGAAACAGCATTAATTATAATTAAACCCCCTCTTACTAGGGAAAGTTCTTTATTGGTTTCCCTTTACCTACTGTTTCCTTTATTGACATGTAGATCTAGTGTATTAGTTCAGGCTCAAGTGCAACGATGGTGACCTAGCAGAACCAACGGTTGCAAGGTGCTGCTATCTGGAGGGGGAGGAGGAGAGGGGGAAGAAGCAGAGAGGTTTTTTGGGTACAATATCTGAGATAACTGATTTTTGGTTTTGTATTCATTCATTCCAAGCAATTTCTTTGCATGTTTTGAGTTTTTTGTGACCCATTTCCTCAGTGTGTGAAGTATTATGACTTCCCCAGTTTTCCCTGCCTCTTTGGGGAAGCAGGATTCTGGAACCTGCTCCCAGTACCTGCTTGATGGGGTTCTGAGAGTTCTTCTACTCCCCAAGCCGGCCCGAGGCCAGGTTTGACTTATGAGAGTTTAGCCCACCAGGCTGTTGCTTGGAGTGGCCCGCAGGCCCACGTATCCACCACAGCCCGGTTGGTCCGGCACGTTTTTTTTAGAAAATAGTCTAGTTTTCTCTTGAAGATGTCCATGGTTGTTCCGGCAATATTTCTTATAGTTGCTGGGAGGACGTTGAACAACCGCGGACCTCTGATGTTTATAGTGTTCATTGATCGTGCCTATGGCACCTCTGCTCTTCACTGGTTCTATTCTGCATTTTCTTCCATATCGTTCACTCGTAATTGTTATTTTACTGTGTAGATTTGGGACCTGGCCCTCCAGTGTTTTCCATGTGTATATTATTTGGTATCTCTCTCGTCTCCTTTCTAGTGAGTATATTTGGAGAGCTTCGAGACTATCCCAATAATTTAGGTGCTTTATCGCGTCTATAAGTCATGAGAACGTCATGAATTTGCGTATATCGTGTATATTGCATCAGCAAGACATGAGAACATCACAGATGCCTGGTGTGTTTCATCTGGCCCTGAAATAACAGTACTGGGGCTCTGGGGAGCCACCAAGAATTGCCACCCCACAAAAAGGAAAAATAAAAATAAAATAAAATAAATAATAAACTGATCTTACCAGGTGGCCCATAAAATAAGACTCCCCTTGGAGGAGAAATTTTGAACTTTTCGAACACTTCTGGGTACAGCAGAGGAAAGATAATCATTTCCTTAAGGGCTTTTACATGATGTGAGAGACCACCAACAGCCTCAAAGGAAACTTCTCTATCCAAAGTCATTGGGTCTATGTCTGCCAGGCTTGATCCAATTTTTGCTCGTTCCCTGAAACAACAAAACGTGCTTGAAGAATTATTTAGAAAGCAAGTAATGTACTCAATTTTATAATAATGAATATTGGCAATCAAATTTTGCAATACAAATAATGAAAAGCTGGCTAGATTAAAAGGGGCCCATAGCTTGGATGGTAGCCTGCCACAGCCTTGAGAGCACGGAGCCTCTCTTTACATTGGCGACCCAGTTTGGCTACAACATTACGGTACAGTGGAACTTCAAGACCAAGGTATTTGTATCTGGTTACATAGTCGAGCAGAGAGCCATCATGCAACTGCAAATGTGAGAATTGTCAAAATGATGTATCTCTCATATATTAGGTCACCGATTGATTATGCTGCACCCATGCTTGCTCTAGTGCCTGAGAGAATGCTTGGAGGGCTGGAAAAGATGCAAAACGAAGCCATGAGGATAATCCTCGGATGTCCCCGTACAACTAAATTACTAAACATGATGAACTGAATATTTCATGTGTAAGTGATCGTATCACTGAAATTAATGCTTTAATTGGTATCAAGATGCTTAGGCTAACCCACCCTAACCCCTGCACTGAAGCCCTCCAAGCCTTCTTCCTTGAAAATCAGCATCCCTCCAAATGGATTACCGTAACTGTCAATGTGCTCAGAATGTATAACTTTCATCACCCCTACCTAGATAGAGAACAACACTACTTTCCTGCCCCATGGGAAATCACTCCTTTCCAAATTACTGTCCCCCCCTTTCCCACCCAAGAAGCTGATTAAAGAACAAGCCTTGTTTTGACAAGAAGCAAAGTACAATGCCTTAAGCCAAATTGATGCTTTAGTCAGAGCGCGCTCCATTTCCCAGATTATTTACATTGATAGATCCTTGCATCAGTCCTATGGTGCAGCTGGAAGTGCAGTTGCTGAGACAGGGAGAGATGGTTCCTTCTCCCATGAGTGTGGAGCGCATCTAAGTAACTGGGCTTCCACTCTTCAAACAGAATTGATTGCCATAATCCTTGCACTCTAGCACGTGTATGAATCCAAAGTTGACACGCTAATTGTAAGTAAGTGACTCCTTGTCATCCTTGACTGCCCTCAGCTTCCTAAGGCATAACTGACATACTTATCTCTGAAGCTAGACACAGATATAATGAAATAATCAATGATGGAGTCAAAGTTTGTCTCCTGTGGATTCCTTCCCATATTGGCCTCCGAATACATGATAGAACTGACGAGTTGGCTAAGACATTTGCTCGTAAAGAGGAAATTGATTACCAACTTGGACTGCCTTTGAGCAGCCTGAGGGCAGCAATATCCCAGGAACATCAACTAAATTTTGGAGACTTGAGGCAAAGTGAAATTTACACCAGTTACTCCATCTATCATCATTCTATTATGCAGGAAGAACTGCACGTCTATGGGTCATCCAATAATGTCAGCAGACTTCTAGATGTTACCACTGCTAGGCTTAGGCTCGGCTACAAGTATCTCTGGGAATTTGTAACATCTGCTGATGTAGATTTGACAAAATGTAAACTCTGTCAGCAGAACTATTCGCATACTTTGCGTCATTATATAATGGAATGTGAAAAAATCGCGGAATTAAGAGATAACACCATCAATAGTGTCCAAGAAATGTGTAAGTACTTCATTCATAATGATGTGCTGCCCGAAATCTTAGCAGAGTATCCAAAATTTGCTTACTATAGGTAATGCATACACATGACTGTAAAGCTGCCGCCCAGTTGGGTGGGTGTGCAGCAAAACTAGTAACTGTGCGACTCACCATAGATGTAAAATGCCTTGTATAGTGACTGTTGTGAGCCTCTTGTTGATCACTTGTGACAAAAGATTATTGATGTGTGTATTTGTGTGGGTGATTAAATATGTATGTGTATGTATATATGTATACTTATATATATATGTACATGTATGTATGAGAATGTGTACATGTATATATAACATTAATAATTCTGTAACTAGCGTCAAAATTTTTTTATTTGCTTAGCTAAACGAACTAGAGGGTTCAGTTCCTGAACCGATTATGTGCCTCTGTAATCCTTTACACCACCGCCCACGGGATGGGTATGGGGTGCATAATAAAAAAAGAAATTGAATAAAAGCCCATAATATTGATGACATTTGGAATTATATTTGCAATACATATGCCTTATATGTCTAACTGCAAAATAACAACTCCAAAGCGCTTCTGGAGGGGTCAAACGATGGTTTCCTATTGCCGAGAGTACTCCATTAATCTAGTAACTGTGCGACTCGCCATAGATTAATATATACTATTGTGATAGCAAAGAGTCATAGCTATGATTTCAGTTGACACTTTTGATTGATAATCGATTTTGACCATTTTGGCATAATTTTCACAACTACTTCAATATTTTTCTCCCTTCCTATTTATGCTACGATGCTGAAACTTGGACCAGATGAAACACTTTTCATATAGAACTTGTCAAAAAAGTTTGATTGAAATCGAACGAGTTTTCATTTGTTGCATTTTTAGGGCAAATTGGAATCTGAGGCCCCCTTAAGATTTATATTTTTTTTACATCCAGCATCTAAAACATAAGAATGGTTACTATAGAGCTTAGTTAAAAAGTTTTAATTCTGAGAGTTTACAAATATTACTGCAAAGTCATTCTTTTTTGTATCAATAGAAATACCAGACAAAGTTCTATAGACACAATGAGGAAAATATTAAATTATGTTTCCTAACATTAATAACTGAATTCATGAATATAGGTGTTTCTGGAGTGAGCCCTGCTGGCTCCCTCAAGCATGTTGATGAGATAGTCTCCCATTACTAAGTCACATCAGTTATACGAATCCTGTTGGTCTATCAGTGACGACCCAGAACCTGGCCCCCCTCGAAGAGGTACAGGGAGTAGGGGATTGCTATGACCGCCATCACTGGAAAAGCAACTAGAAAGCAAACAGGCAATACAGACAGCTCCATGGTTTGTGAAAATGAAGCACCAAAACAATCAACAGATATGGCAAATATTCACTCAAAACTGGAAATGAAACACACCATAATATACCAAGCTGTCAATAGGTGGCATCCCGGAGCTCCTAGCTTCAAAGCCGGAAACCACTCATTCCTGTTGTTGATGCCAGATGTTCCACATCTGACCTTCTAATCACCTTATCAGAGCAAGTCCCATTACTTCTCCAAGAAATGGTCATGATGAGCCATGCTGCAGACCCAGAGGAGAGTTGCCCAGGCCTAAAGGCAACTAAGTAGGACGTTAGCACTGTAAGCACATGCACTCTGAGTCCAAAGGCCATCCTTTGGACTCTGTCCTATGAGGGACCATTTTGCTATTATATCACTCCTAATTTTTAGTATTTGCTTCACGAACATGTTTTAAAGCCGTACTCCTTGTGTGGAGTTAGCATAATCCGTGCTACAAGCTGAATGGGTTTAGGGCTACCTTTCTTAGAAGTTTGTTTAGCATTGCCCCTGCATTGTCAGAGTACCTTCTCTGGTGCATTTGGCAGTCTGCCCCCAAGAGGCCATGCCACGGGGGGTGGAGTGTCTCACCTAGAGAAGTGCATAAGATGTTGACTCGCATGCAGGGCCTTGTAGTTGGAAGCAATTTATTTTGTTTTGTTGTGGGGTGCACTAGGATTTATGCACTTGTTTATGTAGCGCACCACGGATAACCATCTAAGCCAGGTTTATCCTATAGGCTGCATCTAGTGTGTTCTTCCAGCAATCATCACTGGTGCCTGTCAGGGATATGGAGGCATTGCCTTCACAACTAATGTTTAGTTGGACAATGCCTATCTATATCAGGAATCAGGAGAGGAATATGGTTCTCCTCTCGGGTCATCATGGCTGGTCCCGGGGGCTGATGGGAAGCCCAAGGTGAGTGTCTCTATGATGTCCTTTAACCACTCCTGGATTCTGGTTCTATCCTATTACAGAATTTCACCTTCAACCCTCCCCCCTTCTTCCTTGGGGTGTGCTTTTGTGTCATTCAGTTCTACAGAATCATCTTATTTAAGGAGGTTTGTCATTGCGCTTTTCACGACTGTCAGCACTTGCAGACCTTTTATAGTTTCTGCGGCAAGATCAAAACCTTGCGTCTCTTCTGGACTCATCCTCTTTCAAGTTCAGGTCGTCTTTGGTCTTTTGGCTTAGGTATGAGGTCCCCTGCTTTGTCCTGGCTTGCTGACAATCTACACCTTTCCTTGGGGGGCTTGGCAGGGCTTCTGCTGAACCCAAGCTCTCAAGTTGCAGGAAGTGAGTTAAATCTTTCAGGTGTTCTTAGTCAAGTGGCAGCTCCTTGTGCAGCTGACCATGCTCACTGGACTTCTTACTGTTGATGACCATAGGGCTCATACCACTGAGTGACACCTAGAAAAGCATCTCTAGTCAGGAGCCGCTCAAAGAAAACAGTTAACCAGAACTTACACAAGAAGTGAAGCATGGAAAAACATGTACATCAAGCAAACACTAAAATATCAAACGCAAATGCAAGCAAATGGTTCCTGCACGTCAAGAATGACCATCTGTCTGAAAACCAGGACTACGAGCACTAGAGTAACGAGTATCGTAATCGTGATGTACTGTACTGGCATGATGCACCAGGCAAAATAGCCGATGTGTAAGATGGGGGAGATTGAGCTGCTAGGTGCACGACCACCTGGCAGCACACAGGTGTAACTAGCAAGTGAACTACGTCACAACCTGACGATTCGCTCAATTTGGTCTCTCGATTTCTATTTTTTGTTTACTTTACCGGTTGTCCGATTGTCTCGCTCAACTTTCTGGTAGCTTTTTCTTAGTTTGAGTGATCAAGTATTCCCTGCTCTTTGCACCTGTTAAGAGGAAAGGTTTTGGCCTATGGTCCCTAGTAGGCTTACAATAAATTGTAAGGACTCATCATGGATTTAATTGGGTGGAGCTATTCAGTGAGCTAGCAACAGGGAGTCACCAAAACAGCCTTCCCAGAAAAGACTAATGGTTAACCGAGCTTATACTATTCCAACAGCTGTGCAAATCACCAAAAATTAATAGGACACAGCATTGAGTCCTTCATTAAAATATTTGCCAAAAATCCATTTTTTTATCCAATTTTTGGGGGGACTGATTTTAAACTGCGCGCCACCTTTGGTAGGCCATGTGGCACCCAATGGCGGGTGCCTGGGCGGGGCTGATAAGCAGTAATGATTGCCCACCATCCACTCCACCTATAAAAAACATGGGTTGACTCTTCAGGAAACGTTTTCCTGCTGCAGGGGGAGTGGATAAAACTAATGTTCAACTCGTGTCATGCTCCACAAACAACACTGAATTGGTAAGTACAAAAAGTTTTAGTTTTCATATAGTTTATATTGTTGTTTATACTTTATTATAATGCATTTGCAATATTGTTCTTCAGTTTGGCCTTATATGCATGTATCCATCTAAAGCATTCTATTAGAAAAAATTCATGCCAAAATGAGCACTGTAACACGAAAATTGATGTTAGCAACCGGAAAATATACTAAACATTTGTGGGTCGGAATTGGGAGTGTAGCGGGTGGGCTTCTGGGCGTTCCCTTGCCGGTTCATCTTGATCGATGAACACTTGGTTCATCTTCAACTTGTCGGCGGGTGGAGCGTGACCAGGTTTTTTATTTTATATGCATATACTCCTCTAGAGAATTCTATTGCGAACCCATTGATACCAAAATGAAAGACCTAGGACGAAAATTGAGGTGACCAAAGTCAAAAAGAGTGTACACATTTTATCGCTCTTGCGCGCTCCCGAGTCACTTGCTTGCACATTCTGTTTGCTGCGGGTGGTAAGCCGGGCTTTTGGAGTTTTTATGCATTTACTCTTCTAGAGACTTCTATTGCAAACACATTGATACCAAACTGAATATCTTAGGACGAGAATTGAGGTGACAGTTGAAAAGAGTATACACTTTTCAGAATTACTGCGCGCTCCCGTGGAATGCCCAATCCCACCCAGGGTAGTGGGGAGGTCGTGCACCCAGGGTAGTGGGGAGGTCATGCACCCAGAGCACAAGTGTTAATAAAGAACTATGTTTGATGGTAACTACTTACTTCAGTGTTCCTGAAAGTAAATCCTCTGGAGTCAAGTTCATAGGAAGGCAGCGGTTTCTGGACTTTGCCATGCTTCTAGCTTTTCGTTCTTCAAAACCAGCTTCATCTGAACTACTGCTATTGCTAGTAGATGTATGATGAGCTGCCTGCAGACAAACAATTATCTGGTAAAAACAAATATCTAAAAGACAATGAATTCTACTATTTACTGAGGTACTGCGAGACTTCTGTATACAGATTTATTAATACTGTAGTGTTATGTTCAACTTGAAAATATTACACGAGTCATCTGTCCCTTGTCATATTAAAGCAGGAACTAAAGGTGCTGAAGATTCAGGCTCATCATCAGAATAGGCCCATAGCAATTCAGATATTTTGAAGTACTGTATCTCAAAATAAAAATATTAATGTTATATCAAATAAAATTGTGCTAGTTAACCAGCACAGTGGCATCTTAACTGTCAAACATCTTACTCATTATAAGTGGACAGAAAACAGGCAGGAAGACACCAATTTCACAAAACACACAACTCTGATTTACAGAAAGAATAACCGAGCTAACGATCAGCTAATAACACGCCCAGATAAGCAGCGTCTCAAAAATAAAAATTATGTATTTATTTTAGTTTTAGTGTTTAGTGCAAATAAAACAAATATTTAACCTAATATTTAGTCAGCCCTTGATCCAGATCTCCATCTATTTATATCTTATCAAAATGTCCAGTATTAAAGCTTTGGTCATAACTAAATGAAGTTCGTTGGCCAGCAAGCCTTGACACACCAAGTACAATTCAATACTTTTGTGATGGGAAGTCAAAAGTAGGCAATTCCTCCATCTTGCGCTGTTATACTACTGCTGCCCTACAAGCTGGTCCCCACCATTTCTTCATCTCCATTGCCCTCAATTTGTCGTTATTCATTTTATCTTCTTGTGCTATTCAATTCTATTGTACTACAACACTTTTCTTATAAATAATTATTTTTACATGTTTTACTGTGCTGTACTTTACCATAAATTCTTTGTGTGTGAAAATTTTCTGTATTAAAAGAACTATTTGAGGACATGAATAACAATAATGTACTTTATTTGTGTGTGAATGCAGTTTGACCTCTTTTTACTATACAATTTACAGTTTTGTTTGGACAAATCATTATGTCAAAATTATAGCCAAATTGCCTGGTAAGAGCAGTAAGGGTACAACTGGCAAGCATAAGAGCAACTTCCTCACCAACAACAAGTGGCCAAGTTATTAGGAGCAACTTGATCATTTAATTACTCAAAAGAGCTTAAGAAATTTCTTGTCTCACTTTCCTTTGTGGTAATGCGTCTTCATATATACTGTACATGCAATACATATATACAGTATATTGAAATTATGGTGTGTGCACTAGTGATACTTATTCATTTGTGTGAAGTTCTTGTTCATCAGTGATGGTGGTAAGCATGTATACACTCCCCAATACAGTGCTTTACATAATATTTGACCAATTTATACATATACCTGTGTATATATTATATATATATATATATATATATATATATATATATATATATATATATATATATATATATATATATATATAATATATATATATAAATATATTATACTTATATATTATACTTATATATTATATATATATATATATATGTATAATATATATTATATATATATATATGTATAATATATATTATATATATATATATATGTATAATATATATTATATATATATATATATATTATATATATATATATATTTATATTAGGCTGAAGTTATATAGTGTGCATTTTTAATGTGTATAAGTGTGCGCGCGCGCAGGTGTTGCACTGCATCAACAACTTGACATTACCTGTCACCCCAATACATAATTCCTCATAAAAGAAAAAGAAAAAAGGAAAATAACATTAATAAATGGGAACATATAATCTCGTGCGGCACCTCACCTCATCTGTCAACACTTCCTGGAATGCAGCCGAACGCTCCTCACTCCGGTGACTGAAATCTATGACGTCACGAACCATTTTCTCCGGCTTATTACTCCTAAACTAACGTAAGTAGAATTTTTGTAATTATTTTTCTAATGATCAATGCGGATTATTTTACAGTACAATAAGAAACAAATAATTTTGTTTACGTGCACCTGAAAAGGTACTTAAAAATGCCCACACAGTTCGAGGGTTAAGGATAAGGATTTGGATAAACCTATTTGCCAATGGTTAACGTAGCATCACAGCCAGAGGGGTAGCGGTTCGTGGCGCATAATTACAGTCTTTAGCTGAAAGAATGGAATGAACCATTGGCACTGAGGACTTCAAGACCAGTTGTGAGTAGATGCAGAAATTAAAGAGCCAGCATGACAGTACTGTACTATGTCATGCTGTACTGTGTAACAGCCAGCATGACATAGTACTGTACTATGTCATGCTGTACTGTGTAACAGCCAGCATGACATAGTACTGTACTATGTCATGCTGTACTGTGTAACAGCCAGCATGACAGTACTGTACTATGTCATGCTGTACTGTGTAACAGCCAGCATGACATAGTACTGTACTATGTCATGCTGTACTGTGTAACAGCCAGCATGACATAGTACTGTACTATGTCATGCTGTACTGTGTAACAGCCAGCATGACATAGTACTGTACTATGTCATGCTGTACTATGTAACAGCCAGCATGACAGTACTGTACTATGTCATGCTGTACTATGTAACAGCCAGCATGACAGTACTGTACTATGTCATGCTGTACTGTGTAACAGCCAGCATGACATAGTACTGTACTATGTCATGCTGTACTGTGTAACAGCCAGCATGACAGTACTGTACTATGTCATGCTGTACTGTGTAACAGCCAGCATGACAGTACTGTACTATGTCATGCTGTACTGTGTAACAGCCAGCATGACATAGTACTGTACTATGTCATGCTGTACTGTGTAACAGCCAGCATGACAGTACTGTACTATGTCATGCTGTACTGTGTAACAGCCAGCATGACAGTACTGTACTATGTCATGCTGTACTGTGTAACAGCCAGCATGACATAGTACTGTACTATGTCATGCTGTACTGTGTAACAGCCAGCATGATATAGTACTGTACTATGTCATGCTGTACTGTGTAACAGCCAGCATGACAGTACTGTACTATGTAACAGCCAGCATGACATAGTACTGTACTATAACTGTATTTTACTGCCTCTGGAGAACAAAGACCGGTCTGTGCTACAGAATGATTAACTTCAAAATGTATTCAATTTGTTCTACCATGCTACAGGGTATACAGAATTTATTTGTTATATCTAAATACAGTATGCAGAAATACATGTTGTATTATTTGCAACAAGAGACATATAGAAAATATGATGATAATTAGCCTAAAAAAAGGGGAAATCATTAGAAAAATAGGATTAGCTCTAATTTGGATTCAGTCTGGAATGATATAATCCAGGTTTCAGGGATCACTGTACACATTTCTGCCTGACTCGTGGTTAAGCATATCTTGTTTACATACTGTAACTTCTAATGTAAATGTAAATACCCAAAACATTATATAGAGTAAATATTTTGATTGACGGTGATATCTGCATCATCCTTGACTATCCCAACCTTACCTAAAATACATTAAAAGGCTATTTACATTTAAGTAATAAAGTTGTATGCAGAAGAGGGAAACAAATTGGTTGTGCTCTTGAGAGAGTCAGCAACTGAGCTGCGAGTTATGACAGTGGTTACAAACAACTGCGTTCTCATTACCATTAATATCACCACACTAATCTTGGGCCAAAATGTTTAAATATGGTACTAGAGACTGCAGCATCTGTTGCTGATCACCGAGTGGCAGCGACTGTAAACGTGCACTATAAATCAACACTGCCTAGGGCAAGCGTTGAGATACATGCTGTATCTCACATGGCTGTAAAGGCTGCAAGGCAGTAGTCTGCAGTCTCCCACGGTGGACGCTGATGTAATGATAATTGCTATCAAACTGTATAAAACAACCTGAAGTAGAAAATATTTCTTCATTTGATGCACATTGTCAACAACATAACTTGCAATAATGATGCCATTCTGTAAGTTAAAGGTAAACTACATGTTTACATCGTGCCGATCCAAAGTGGTATCTCCAGTATCTGTGTCGGTTATATTTCTCAATCTTGTACAAAGATTATGAATACTATCCAGTACTGAAAAACAGAAAGACCACCACCTTCAAGATATACATACAACCAGATATATTACAGGTGGCCCTCGAGTTGCACGTGAGTTATGCTCAGGTTAAACCGCTCCAAATGTAAAAACTTGCAAATTTATCTTAAACATCAATAGGAAAAATAGTGTTAGGTTATAGAAACCAACTATTTTCCACGCTTTAAACAATATCGGGGAGTAATATCAAGGAGCCGGTCGGCAGAGCAGACAGCACACTGGACTTGTGATCCTGTGCTCCTGGGTTCGATCCCAGGCACCGGCAAGAAACAATGGGCAAAGTTTCTTTCACCCTATGCCCCTGTTACCTAGCAGTAAAATAGGTACCTGGGTGTTAGTCAGCTGTCACGGGCTGCTTCCTGGGGGTGGAGGCCTGGTCGAGAACCGGGACCGCGGGGACACTAAAGCCCCGAAATCATCTCAAGATAACCTCAAGATATCTATTTTATCAATAATATATAATCCTCCTTTCACTTTCCAACTACAAATAAAGCACATAATGGGGCTCAGAATGCTTGTTATGTGCAATGATGCAAGAATAAAATATATTTTTCAGAAACACAAGTGAAGTGTATGGAAGTCCGACAAACAGCCAAGAACGCAGTACTGTACTCCCACGGGGTACGCATCGATTATCTACGTTTAATCCATATTTGTCAACTGACGTCCCATTGAAATTCTACCGTGCATTTCGAAACTTGGAATAAAAGTCCTTACCCGTGTACCACCATATCCGCGTTCTTCAAAACCGTGCATATCAAGGGCCACCTGTATAAAGAAACAAGAGAGTGTGCTGAGTTTAATGAAATGCTCATTTCTGGCGGACACTTCAGTACCTTCCCTAAGCCTATGGCACTGGATCACTAGACAAGTAACAGGCATATCAGGATCCTATGTCTTTTTTCTACCTTTTTTAAACCATATTGACCCCAGGGGATAAGGAAGCATACAGTCATCAAATTATTACCAAGGTGAACCACCTACTAACAAAATGTAAGTCATAAAACACTCATGTTTGACAATAAAATAATCTACAAAACCTCAAACTATCAAACAAGTTTTTGTTTTGGCAAACAGTTTCTTTTGACCATGTCGTGGCGCAATCAACTAAGGCCCATCTGAGATCATACCGGACGTAGGTTCGAACCCTCATCACGGCCCTTGTGGATTTGTTTATCATACAAGGTTCTTAACCTTCACAGTCTCGTCACCAGGTGGCAACCCGAGCAGCTCCTAGCTATACAGAAATATCCAACTCTGGAGCCAAATGATAAAACTACTGAGATGAGAAAGAAGGGAGATTGGGGGATACATAGTGCTACTGGGGACCTACTGAGGTGCAAGCTAGAAAGGAGCATTTTTACAAGAGTAGCATTATTTCCGAGTTGAACCCTTGGTAGCTCCCACCTGAATTTATTCATCACAGCCCTTGCAGAGGAAAATTAAACATTAAACCAAAATTCCTGCTCAGATATAAAACACAAAAAATAACAGAAGGAACATACTCTAAAATATAAAGCAGCTATGTTAGGACCAGGAAAAGGGATTGCTGGACATCAGGGACAGGTTAAGCTGCATAGGGCCACGGAGAATTGATCAGTCTAAAGTATGTCTCTAAAAGATAAAGTATTGGACTGTCGACACTATTCCATCTCCAGAAGCCCTGGATCCATTAAATGGCTGTAGGGATTTTTATTTTTTTTTTTTTACTGCTGCCAAACAAGTATATTTACAGCATACGATTCCTGAAATACACATTAGGTTCGGGAGCTTGACCACTTTACAAATAATTTAAGACAACTGAGCTTAGTAAGAAGAAAGAATGAACTGAGGATTGGGGAAGGAGATTTAAGTCTAGCTTTCAAATATTGTTTCAGAACTGCAATAGAATAAGTCTAACTAATAAGGCCTAGACAACCAGTAGATAGTTCATTCTTGGCCAAGAATGTGGGCAGCATCTGAAGCTCAAGAGATCGATCCAAAGGTCCAAAAGAATAAGAGGCATGCAAAGAATGTAACTGCCTATCCTATTTCCAAAATAAATGGCCAAGAGAAAGGTCAATCCTGTGTGTTTTAGGTGGCCTGTTTCAATCCTCTGTTTCATGTTCAAAGAATGAAACATGACAACAAAGAATTTTAACCCACGGTCCAATGACCAGTACAGTTGAGAAAAATAAGCCTGCCACACAGGAGAAATGGTCCAGCCAAGTTGATAACTGCACAGAAGCCCAAACCCAAGGAAGAGTACTTTTACCAGTGCTGGTAGACAAGGAGCAACATACCTGTATCATCATCACGCATAACTACCCAGACAAAATAAAGTCAAGAACAATTTAACAGCCAGTGACAAAGCAGCAACTTAACGGAGAGCAAAGAACAGCCAGAGAGGCCTCTGTGCCATTTCATACTACTATCTCAAATGAACAAATGAACAGCTGTGAACCATCCCAATAGCTCTAGCATCCAATTATTTAAAAGAGGCAGAGATACAGAAAACAGACCAAGATAGGTCCGAAACCAGGGCTGAGCAGTCACATAGAAAAATAATGTGGTCTTGATAATTCCCTATCTTGGTGCACACAGGGAGGAGCTACAGTGGAGGGAATTGATAAGAGGAAAATCCAACAATCCCAAAATAAGCAAAAAGTGTCCCTTTGGCACCCTGATTTAGAAACTGCACCATATACATGACATCGCCCTGTAGTGTGATCAAGCGTCTTGCATGCAGATGATGAATCACAATAACGTGGCTGAAGAATGTTGACCAAGCCACACACTAGAAGATAAGACAACAAAATTGTGATCCGTCCTGGACCGTTATAGAGTTGATTATGAAGAGATGAGAAAGGCACGGGCATGCCTTGGAAGGGAAGAAAGAGGCGAGGAGGAGGAGGAGGTCTTGGAGGGAAGATAAAAGCACGGCAAAAGATAGGGGTAATAATGAGTATGAAGGGGGTAATAAAAGGAGTAAATGGGAACAAAAGATAGTCAATGAAAAAGAAAGAAGAAGAAGAATTGGTAGGCTTATGTTAGGTCACTTGTATATCCATAGCAATGAAACCCTGTGCAGCTCCATCTTAGTTCAAAGTGTAGACAGGCAGGAGACCACCCTCAAGAATGTGCAAGGCCCCTGAAGGCACATAATCTAGAAGCATAGCTATCATCAAAGTCAACACCCCACAGATTAAGAGAATGCATGGACACCCCTCTGTTTAAGCAGTGAACTACTAGGAGTTAAACCAAATGAAGGAAGCTGTCCAAACCCAGCTATAGATGGATGTACAGACATACAATTCATTCCACCATCTACATCCAAGGCTATCACACCCCTTACCTTGAGATTACCTTGAGGTGCTTCCGGGGCTTAGCGTCCCCGCGGCCCGGTCGTCGACCAGGCCTCCTGGTTGCCGGACTGATCAACCAGGCTGTTGGACGCGGCTGCTCGCAGCCTGACGTATGAGTCACAGCCTGGTTGATCAGGTATCCTTTGGAGGTGCTTATCCAGTTCTCTCTTGAACACTGTGAGGGGTCGGCCAGTTATGCCCCTTATGTGTAGTATCTGGTCAGGCATCCCCCTGACCAGTGTGGTGATCCACAACTTTAAAGCAAAGTTTGACTGAGATTTTGATTATCACAATAGTTCAGTTATAACACAACAGATATATAACAATGCTAGTAGGAGGGCCATAAAGAGGTTAGCCCTCAATTCCCAGTAGTCACTGATAGGTAAGCACTGGAGACAAAGCCCAAGTTCTGACATGATGAAGGAATAAGACATAACAGAACTGAGCCCCAAAATTCCAAGAGAGTGCAAGGGAACTATCAGGCATGATGGGATTTCCACTACACGATCTCTGAAGTGACAGAGCATCAACCAATGAAGAAACCAGTACAATTATAAACCAAACTCTAAAGGCCATGCGGGTCAAATTGAGACGTCCCAACAACCCATAAATCTAACATAACAGTCAGCATCTACCCAACATCACATAGATGTTGGTGCCCAACTACACCAAGGCCTACTCCATCATCTTGAGTTATCTCGAGATGATTTCGGGGCTTAGCGTCCCCGCGGCCCGGTCCTCGACCAGGCCTCCTTTTCGCTACACACTCTAGGGAAGCAGTCCATAGCAGCTGTTTAACTCCCAGGTACCTATTTATTGCTAGGTAACAACGGCATCAGGGTGAAAAAACCTTTTGCCCATTTGTTTCCGCCTCCACCAGGGATCGAACCCGGAACCTCAGGACTATGAATCCGAAGCGCTGTGCACTCTGCTGCCAGGAGCCCTTATAATGGAAGTACTTTCTAGATTCCAAGACAGACAAAATGCACTCCAATGCCCACCAATATATTATGAACCCAAAGTGATCCAGCTTACATAAGAATCACTAGATCCCTGGTTAGATAATGACCTGGGACTGAAAGTTCCAGGTCATACAACTTTCAACCTGGTACTTTAGAAAGTCCCCTGTAGGATGACTGTAGCCAGTGTTCCTACAGGTATAACTCATGGAGCACTACACAGGTCAGAATGGTAAGGGCTCTGGTCACTAAGTTGAGGCTGTAAGTGATAATTAAGGTGTCCCACTTGAGACGTCGGTCAATTCCCTGGCGACAAGAAAAATAAGGATTATCAGTAGAAACAGGAATGGACTAGGAACAAGCCATGCCAAAATAAATTGCTCAAAATAATCCTCCTGATCTCCAAGTCAGCAATCACCTGGGTTTGCAATATCCTGAAATGCTAACAGGAAGTCAGCAGATAAACCATTGCCTTGTAAGTTAATACACAAGGTGGCATTCTACCAAAATAGAGGTCCAGCACTGAGAAACCTCAGTCAAAAACGTTAAAAAACTGAAACCCAATAGAAGTGATGGGGCACCACAGATGCCAATTGAAATTTAAAAATACAGTGAAACCCAGAAAAGCTGCAAGCAGCAATGTCAGGCTCAAAAATGGGTTGAGGTATTACAACCCAACCAGCTGATCCAGACACTGAAGAATGCTGCAAGTGAAACTGCCAGAAGCAAGAGTACACGGCTAACAACCATCCCACTTCATTACCACAGACAATGGAGGGTCTAAGTAGCCATGGAAAAAACTGGAACTGAATTAAAGATATGCAAAGAGAAGTCCTGGAAATGATGTAAGGTTCCACCACCCCCTACAAGCCAGAATTATGGGCACCACTCTACATTCACATACTCTGATTATGCAACTACAGTTTGACAGGCCTTGCCCCAGCAACCAAGTTTCAGAGCACTGCCAGGCACTAAGCCAAAGAAACAGGAGTCAACTCAAGGGCAGTAACTCAAAAACCTCAAATGACTCTGGAACCAGAGCCAAAGTAGGCAATATATTAAGTGAGCAGCAAAAACGCTAGTTAAAAAGTCTAAGCATTGATACCTTCTGCACAGATATCAGAGTCCTAAGATACACACTTATCTGGGAACAACCAAGTCGTCTCCATAGAAAATATTAATGTACTCAGTAGCATGCAAAGCTAAAGTGTTTACCTTACAGAGTGCAAAGGTAATCTGTTGCCAAACAAAACAAGAGGTTAAATGCTTTGTGACTTTTTAGTATGTTAGTGGACAATTAACCTTGGTGGTGGGTTAGTCTTTGATCCTCACATATTCCTCATGCCCTCTAGAGGGTGTAGGACCACTTGGAAAGATGCTTCTTCAACTTGTCCTCTTACAAATTACATCTGAATTTGGTCATTTGTCCATATGGCCAAAAATGGACATAATTTGAAAATTAAAAATAATTGAAAATAATTTTTTTTTCCAAAACAGTAAGTTGAGGGTCCTCTGGTTGGTTAGGAGGGCAAGAAATTCTCCTAATGTTTCAAAACGTCATGAAAACCATTAATTGAAAGTTTCCTCTCCTAACCTTACCGAATAACCCGGAGGACTCCAACAGGAAACAGAACAGTACATCACTTTCGTGAGCCAATTTCATTTCAAATTACAGTACGTCCATTTTTGGCCATAGCAAACAAAAAGCTACATTTTAAGAGGACTGGTTGGCTTGTTCCTAGTTTGACACTAGCAAGCCAAGGTTATAAGCTCAGAAAAGCTACTGAGTGGACAGCCAAAAACATAAAATATATATACATAGCCAGATGCCATTGGTCTACATTACCCAATAATGACAGGATCCTTAGTTTTCTAATTACATACTAATTGTGTCGGTTTCAATTCAATACGATGAGACTTTCTCAAGATATGTCAAGATAAAAAATAATTATTGCTTTAGGGATACTTTGTTTAATTTAGGCAAGCTTTCTTGCTCAAAACTAAATTTCAGTCAACTATGCTCAAATGAACAGTTCAGCTTGATCCAAACCTTGTATATGTATGAACATTCAGATTCTTGGAGGTATTCTTACCATAAATAACAGAACACTTCTTTAAGTATTACTACCTTGTAACAAAATCAGTCTTTAACAAAAAGTATGAACAAAAATGCAATAAGACTCTTGGCCTTTTTGTCTCTAGCATCAATGAATTGACCAGGACATTATTACATGCAAAACATATTCATTAAAAAGTATTTTGAAAAAGGAATAAGCTTCCTGCACACACACACACAGACCTTGTTGCTGATGTGATGTTGATCAACTCGGGGTGGGGTGGGGGTGGGGGTGGGGGTGGGGGGGGGGGGGGGGGAAGAGTCGAATCATCTGGCTGGCTGAGTGTTTTGGTGTGACTGCAGCTATGGGGGCAACTACACTTTTAGGAATTAGATTTAAGGAGAATAAGCGAGTGTATTCCCAACTAATTGGAGAATGGGTAATATCATACAAGTGTAATGTATGTCTCATTCTAATGTTCACAACATAATCTTGAGTTGCCTCAAGTGCTAGAAATATCTGGCTACTATACATCCAATTTATTGCAATTAAATAAATATGGCAGAACAACAAATTTATAGTTTTCCATTCCAGTAGTTCACTTGACTTTCCATAAATACTTTGTGCTTCGACATTAATCAATAATTCCTGCGCTTTAATATTCTACTGAAACCAAAATACCTTCTCCCCTATTTCAAATACATTCAACAATTCATAAGTCTCTAGAGAAGCCAGTTGACTCTACATCCATGATTCTCAAAAGGAAGGCACTTTGCTCCCTGGGGAGGTATTTAAAATCTAAGGGGTGGGATTTTAGTCAAGGGAGGAACTCTAAACTGAAAAAGAATGTACCATGAGGAAACCTGGGATGGCAGGAGAAAGTATGTGACTTGGAACCCCCCCCAAGAACCACAGCTCTACAAAAATGTTCAGTAAACCAGGGCAAGATGAATGCTAAGAAGAGAAGAACTATCTGCAATTCACCAGTCTAAAATTTTGGATAAAATTTTAATAATCTAAATACTATACCTATTAATATGCTTAAGAGCACAAAATATTTGAAACAGGATTTTGGGAAATACTGGAATATTAGGCAGCATATTATAACCAATCAGGATGCAATATACAGTATTTGCTAGGTAAGGTATTTCTTGCATTCAAAGGTAACAACATTTGTTGTGACATGAGTTAGGACAAGAAAATTATTAATTATAAATACACACAATTTTGTCTTAACATGGAACACACAAAATTATCCAGAAACTGCAATACCATATATTTTGATTTGCTCATTTTATATTTTCTTTTAACATTTGCTTGTTCCTTCTGTAATACCTGGTATTTGATGCTAAAGAATAAATTTGCGTAATTACTTCATTCCTCCTTAGCATTCACCTTGCCTCAGTTTGCTGAACTTTCATGTAGTCAGCAAGTTATGAAGTGTTGAATGAATTTGAAATAAGAAAAGTTACAGTAGTTTTGTTAAGCAAATGTATTATTGATAAATGTCAAAGCACTAAGATGAACCAGGTGAATCACTGGAATGACATAAAAGAAAATGATTAATTTCTATTCTTCCATATTTAATAACAATAAATTGGATGCGTTCTAACTAGGTATTTCTAGCATTTGCGGCAATTTGAGATCATGTCACGAAACAATGCAAAGACACTAGGTTACAAGTGAGCAAAGAACTGAGGAGGAATTAGGGATCATCACTTGTATGATTTGTCCTGTTCTCCACTTACTTCATTATACACCCACTTATTCTTAAAAGGTAGACACATCCACGTCAGACCAACACCAACTCCACCAGCCTGATGATTCCACTCTTGAGTAGAGCAACACTGAGAAAGCAACAATGTACGTATACACAGGAACCTTATCACTTTATTAAAAGCTTTTTGATGAGCCTTTTCTTGCATGTTTATCGTGCCTTGGCCTGCTGCCTTAAAAGATTCTTCGACGTTGGAGACAAGACCTCCAAGAGTTATCACATTGTTCACCCTTCATACAGTACAGTACTTTTATTCATACTTTTAGTTCAAAGCTGACTTCTTACAATCTTCCCTATTTTTGCCCATTTGTTATAGTTACATATATTGAGCCAAATGACAGATACTGAAAACCTGATTATACACCATTTTTACTCAAGTCCCTAAACTTTCCCCAAGGTCAAGCCCTTAAATCCAAATTTACAAAAGTGACCCTCCTAAATGTGTGAATCGAACAAAAATAAAGTCAAACTTGGTAAAACCAACATGTTATTCCACTCTCAAAACTTTCTTTTTTCTCTCAAGATTTTCTATGAAATTTTGCAAGTGTCCAATTAAAAAACACTTTTGCTGGCCCGGCAGGGCACCCAAATCGCACCGGAAGGTAGGCCGAGCATTCCCAGGGAGCGCACAACCCAATGTTAAACTCATTCACCCACAATGTTTATACTTAATAATAAGACATTGCAAAAAATTTTGCAGGATGACATTTGCGTCATCAGGAACTCGGGGCGCTTTGGTTTTATGACGAAATGTGAGGCATCGGGCAGGGAAAACGTAAAAACTGAAAGGTATGGACATGTAGCCATCATATACATTATGGCATGTCCACTGAGCCTCTACTGACAAAAAAAAAAAAAAAAAAAAAAAAGAGAAATTCCCCACTTTCAAAATAATAGCAAACCATACAATTCAAAGAGACAAACATTTCCAAAGAGAAAAATTATTTACTGGCCTAAGTAAAAATTATTTCTGGCACCATATTATACTTAATACTGTACATTAGGGAGATGGAACGTTTAGAGATGATAACGAGTGGAATACTGAGGGACCAGTATGGTATTACTGCTTTAAGTATACACATACATACACACTGCCCTTAGACAATGGCTGACATCATATGATGTCTTTTTCACTACAGAAATGTGAGAAAAACGAACTTATGTATACAAATCCTTATAATTAGCAAGATTTGATATCTCTTTGGCTATTATAACCTAATAAAATAACCTAGTTATTATTCATAACAAGTCATTAATTAGAAGAAATTTAAAAGCATCTAAAAAAATATAATTCATCAAAGTATTAAGTTAGGGATAATTTTTGGTACATTTTCTTCATCCACCCATATTTATTTTATATTTTTCGGAATCTTACAATAAAAGAAAATTTAAAATAGAAACTTAATTTATCCAAATTTCAGGAACTGATATTCATATCAATTTATATGAAATTCTGCAAATCCAAAGTAGTATACTGTATATATATATATATATATTTTTTTTTTAAGTGGCACCCTTCATTGGCTCCCCACAACTTATACACTGGTACCCCAGAATTAATATCATCTCACCACATATCTGACTTCCTAAAACCCTTCTTGAGACAAGGTCCTAATAACAGTGTCAAGACATCTTACACACACAGGAAAAACCCTGCAAAAAAGGCTGAACGTGTGTCACAAAACTCAAAACATTTAGATATATTTCAAATTTACAAAATCAAATGGCATCTATGACACCCTCAACTCCCTCGCCTCTACGAGGGAAAATGATCTTGTTCCTGTTACTGGGAGGCTAATGAGAAAGTCCGAGATGCCTGGTGAGATGGTATTGGTAAAGGGTTACAAGTTTACAAGCTGTGGGAAACCACAAAAAAACATATTTCCTTATATGGATGACCCTATATTAATAGGGTTAGTAACAAATATCATAGAAAATCTTGATCCAGAGGAACAGTTTGAGTTGAGCTATGGAAAAGTCAATGAGCCCATTATGTAAAACACCAGCGTAGAATGTAATGAAACACCATTTTCTGGGTGAGTCCCAGAGGCTCCCTGGTGCCATAGGGTTATTATGCAATTCATTACACCAAGGCATTAGTCATAGGAGTTCAGCCTACCGGGGCCCACGAGCCAAAACCTGATAGGTCTGGCTCGTGGTTTGCATACTAGCCTGATAGCTCCAGGGAGCCAAAGGGGCTCCCCACAGAAAATCGTGCTGTAAAGTGTCCTTTTGGAAATGGCAAGTTTCAGCAAGATTCACTCAGTGCAGATTTGAATTTTGGCTCAGAAGAGATGAAAAGTTTTTCTAAAAATCATTACAAGACCATATTTTCTTAAATATTTACTGAAACAAGTTTCCAAGACATTTATAAATAATCTTGAACTAGAGAAAGAATTTTGCCCATTTGAAAGTTTATGGGCATAGTTCATTTACACTGTTAAAAGGGTCATAGCCCTTAAAGCTTTATTTTAAACGATTAAGGCATCAGAAATAATGAAGGTAAAACTAAAAATCTTTACGAAAAGAGTATTCTTGGTAAAAATATGATAAAAGTTCTGCTTGGTAAAACTTTCCCATATAGTATGGGAAATATCAGGGTGTGAATGATAATTCCCATAATCCTTTGATGGTGATAAACGAAAACAGTCCAAATGTGAAATTATGTCTAAAAATGAGGCAAGCGAACCGAGTCCAAGTGCCTAGGAAAAAGCTTCCGAACGACGTAATATTCAACCGAGCTTTCCAACTTACAAAATAAGACCCTAGACACTAGACCCCTGAGCAGTTTTACTCAGTTATGAGGTTGACCTTAGACCTCCCCCGTCCTCTTATAGCGTGTATGAGCACACCAGATCTCAGTTCTGGTGTTCAGTAGGTTTGCACAAGTTCAGAGGCCTGGCATGTCTTCATGGTACCAGAGCCACTCTTCCGGCAAGCCACTGAGGGTCAGCCCAGAAAACTATTATAGATGGCCCCCAGCAGTGATTACCAATTACTATCACAAATTAAGAAAACTATAATTATTTTGCACAGCTACCCAACTTTGGAGTGATTCAGACCAAGATGCATAACATTCCCACTATGTTGAGTTTGAAACTGAAACTTTAAACAGAACCCCATGAATGTGCTTTAGAAGAATTATATCCCAGCAGGATTTTGGAAGTTATGAATCCACAGCTCATCTTCTCATACGACTCGTCCTGAAATCTAAGACTGATTATTCAAGAGAATACACATTCATTCAATTATATTGATATCCAATCAGTGGAAGTAAATAAGGTAATTACATTCCTAAATACTAAATAATCTTTCACTTTTTACTGATGGAGCACCTGACAAATACCTGCTAGCCAAGACACTTAACCATAGAACTGCATTCTTGTTAGACCACCTCCATTATTATAAGGAATTTCCTTTATATGGTTCCATTTCCACTGAAAGATGCCTCTCAGTTTCAGTTCTCATATTTCATTTTGTTCAATACGATTTTTTACATTTTGAAATGTTAGATTATGAACCACTATGAGTCCCATTACAACCTTAACTTGTGCCACCAAATGATCACAACTGTTAACAAAATCAAAAGTTTTAACTATAGCTGGGCACCGAGTCATTCCCACTTGAAGTGGGTACCAGCATTGGCACTTTTCTTTACCTTCTCACTTCCACTTCTTGAAACATTCTTCCATCTTTTTTCTCCAAGTTCAACAGATGCAGGAGGGGGGAAGGAGGGGGGGGGGAGATGAGAATTTCTCATCAGTTTCATTTGGAAAAAATAATGCCTTTATATCTTGCATCTACTGTAGATATGTTGCTAAGATTAAGGTGTAAGCATCCACACACTTTGAGAATCTGTTGCTCACTGACAATCAGAGAACAGTGAGTGTACTACCTAAACAGATTATCTTGCATCTGTTGAAGCTTTAGTAACAAAAAGTTGGAGGAATTTGTTTTAAGGAATAAAATCAGACACTGTAATAACTTTCAATGACCCTCTCAGTGATTTTGTGAAATAATTTCACCATCAAAGAAGCTTTACAATGACACTGCAGTTGTTTGCAAAAAAAAAAAAAATAAACTAGAATAGACATTTTAGTGACAATAACTGGCAATTGCTGTTTTCTGGTTGAAGATTCACTTCATCAGAGAGTTTGTGTGCTACTTCATCAAATAACAACATCCTGTTTGAGCTTGTGTTGTGGGAGATCATGATGCATTTGAAATTATGTCAGCTTGGTCAATTCTAAAAGATAAATCAATAATGCATCCATTGATTTTTCTTACTTTTGTAAATAAAATATTTGATTGTCCTTTGTTAAAATATGCAGTCATGAAACACGCTGTAATGTGCGAAGGAAATGTGAACGCCATTTTTTATCACTCGCCAACAGAAATGGACAAGACAGCCTATTTAAATTAATAGGAGGTAATACATGAAGACATCATTAGAAGTTGGATGTGCAACCAAGCTGTAGAAATGTAAGAAAATTCTTATGCTTTATTCAGGTGGTCAACAAGTGGAATGCATTTTAAGAAGTTATCGAAGCCACTTCCACTAATAACATAACACATAACACGTAATTTGAATATCAAGAAATGTAATGCCAGGCAAGAGATACTAGGACACAGGGCAGGTAGATCTGACTCCCTTGTAGTCATTGATAGGAAAGTACAGCAAGTTAATTAACAATTCCACTGTTCAACAAATTATTTAATTTTGTTCTTGGGTAATGGGTGTTATTTTCTGTTTGCTTATGCCTCCAAAGAATAACAAATTAGTATTATTCCCCTCAAATTTTGCCTTGCACAGCTTAGGGAAGATATCGTGATGGCTGCCAATTTCTCATCTTGAGCTGTGACATTTGTTTCATAAGTTGGCAGCCTTCAGGTCCCTTCACGACGTCTTCCCTATGCTGTCTGAGGCAAAAGTTAAAGCAATGTTTGGGGGGAATAATAGCCATTCTTTATACTGTTCAGGAATAAAAAATCAGAAAATAACACTTACTACCCAGGAGGCCTGGTCGAGGACGGGGCCACAGGGACGCTACTCCCTGAAATCATCTCAAGGTAACCCAGAACAAAATCTGTTACTTAGTATAATATTTATAAGTATTAGCTTCATAAAAACAATTTGAAACTAATCTTTCTGAAAATAGGAATAGATGTTAAATTAATGGCAATATCAGCAGAAATTATCCGGATGCTGAAAAATAAAAAAAGAAGTACCGAGTATAAAGAAATCCCACTGTGGGAGGCCTCTTACTAGCTTCCAGGAGCTTATATCACTGGGATCACAACACCACCCATTTTTATAACTCTTGTAACATTCATGACCTTCAATGAACTGGGACCAGAAACTGGTTGCCTCAAAGAGACACAGGGGAAAGGGGTCCACCTACAATTGAGGTGAACCATTCAGGTACTCAAAGGGGAAACGAAACAGATTACTGTCCATAGAAAAACAAAATATAGAAAACAAGGTAAATGACAGTTGGCATTAGGCAAAAATGCCTAACTTTAAACTCTCTGGGTTGCAACAAGACAGTAGCCCATATCACCCAGTGTCTCAATCCTCCTTAGTTACAATCTGCCTCAGTCAACCCAAGAAAGAAGGGGATAAGAGTGGTGCTATTTTATGGTGCTCTAGTTCTGTACTGGTTTCCAACAAGCATCAAGGTGCTTAGTCACAACACAACCTCAGTGGAGAACACCTTTGTTGGAAGAGCACAACATTATGAGAACAAAAGACATAAATGGGCTTAAAAATGGAAGAAGTAGACAACAGACTGCTCAGGAAAGAAAAGAGCATCAGGGGGGGCATATTACCCATTCAAGGATCACAAGTTCAGTGAGAACATGAGACATCCAACAGGTAACAAGCAGCCAAAAGCTGCTTGTTACAAAAGCAAACAAGCTACAAAAGCAAAGAATCCTACATTACAACTCATTATATTCCAGGCTATTGGTGCTAGACACCAACACACACATTAGTCAGAGCCAAGTGCAACACACACACTACCACACAGCTAACTATTCTATCACCATCAATAAGTCTTGCTTAGGCAAACATATCTCTAGCACTTCCCAAAATAGAGACAGCTTGAAAAGAACTGACCTCAAAGACAACTCTGATAGGGAATTGTAAATGTAAACCAGCACAAGGGGAGAGATCCTGGAAACAATAACCTGCACAAACTAGAATGGAATGGATACATGAGGATGATGGCAAACACAATCCTGAAGTGCTGTATCATGCATGAACCAGGTATGTGATCACTGTCCCAAGAAATGCTAAATACACTTAGCTTGGCAAAAGAAATAATGGTCACAGTAGGAGTGAAGGGGTTGACATAAGATACAAAAGGTGAGAAGGGAGGCTGGCACACTGTGTTGCCACCTAGTGGCAATCAAGGAAGTAGGACTAAGGTTTGTTTATTCTTTGTCACCTTTCATTTGCCTTTTTGCAATTTTATTCTTTTCTCATAAAGCACCTGTTTCTTTTGCTCTGCCTTAAAATTCATTAATCATGGGGCCAATATTCAATTCCCACGTGGTCTCCTTGCTTCGACAAGGGGGCCAAATTCTGGTCCAGGTTCTTGGTAGGCCAAGAAAGTGACAGGCAGCCTCATATGAAAGGGTAGAGCTGCAATACCAGTGCAATAAGCTCTAGGCAGCTATTGAGGGGACCATCACAGAAAAGATCATTACCATTCATGCTGCAATAATGGTCCATCTCTGCCAGGCTGCCAGGTACACCTCATAAATATAAAACAATAAAATACTCCAACCAAAAATACCTAGAAACACCAGACTGAAGTAAATTAAAATACTTCACAAAAATGGTAATGCTAAGAATTACAATATCAGATCTGGACATATTTCTAAGAGTTTTAAAAATTGTCACCAAGGGAGGATGGGGAGCGGGGAGGTAGAAGTGGAGGGGAGTGGAGGGGAGGGGAATGTGAGGTGACGCAAGGATAGGGAAATGCGAGGAAGGGATGGGTGAAATAGGTTGAGGAATGTGAGGGGGGGTGGGGGTTGAAGAATGTGAGTGGTAGGAGAGAGAGGGAGGGACGGGAGGGGGTATTTGAGTGGGAGGAGAGAGGGAGGGACAGGAGGGGATATTTGAGTGGGAGGAGAGATGGAGAGAGGAAGGGAGGAAAGAGAGAGAAGGGGATGCTGGTAGGAGGGATGGGGTGGGGGAGGGGGGGTATACCATGTCAAGACAAATAAGGTAATATATTCACAATCATCATCTAAAGTGATCCTTTTAAACCTAGTTGTAAGATATACAAAAAATCAGGAAATACATCACTTGTGCAAATTTCCCAAGATAAGAATTAAACATGATGGTTAGCAATGTAAATGACGGGCCACACCCATGGTGGAAAACTGTCCGAAAACACCTCTCGAGCATCAAGGCACATTCAAAGTCACATTATTTCACAGTTACAGTCCTGGAGTGACCTATTATCGGCAACTGTAATTGTAAGTTGTGTCCGTGTCCAAAGGAGTTCATGAGATTACTTGAAAACATCTAAAATACGGAAAAAAAAATTATATAAAAAAATATGAAGTACCATTCCAAGGATACACAATAAGTAGAGTACTTACCTTACGTTTATGATGAAATATGTGCTTTCTGGCTGGAGAGTTAAGATACCTCTTGTGATTTCTGTGATGCCTTCTAGGAGGAGAGTTATCATGATATCCAATGGCTCTCGACTTATCTAAGGTTGAAAATTTAAATGTATAGTATTAAAATCTAATTGAACTTTTCTAGCATATATTAAAAAAGTAGAGATATAAGATGGATGGTGGGGGAGGTTGAAGAGCAAGTATGTGCATATGCAGCCGAGTATGCACACTCTCTAAGAAAACTAAAGAAAAAGTTGCTGCAAAAACGCATGAAAGTTGTGGAGCTAAATTAGTTTTACACTCGGAGTGCAATTATTGTTGTGTGTGAATCATCCATTGCAATGTGGTCATCATCAACGAATATTCAAGTCTTGCGACAGTGTCTGAATATTAGCGGCACTGTAGGTTTGGTCCCGTTTCCATCCTGGGTCAAAACAAACCTCATGACAAGTATATGGCATATGAGCTTTTTATACTACACTTCCAAAGAGAAAAATATGCTCTTTATTATTATCTATCTTTCTTTCCCTCTAAAAAAAATATAGAGGTGCATTTTATAATGAAAAATATGGGCCAAGTATCTCAATACCAGGCAATAAGTGTTCCCAAAACAGAATCTAAACAAACAGAACAAATACACAATCCCCAAAGAAACTTTTCTGGGGTAGCCACCTCACTGGTTTCCCAGATATCATTACCTGGTACTTTAATCTACCATCATCATCTCTCCAGACATCTCGGAGGTTCTCACTGGCCTACCAGAAGCATAAACCGGAATCCTGTTCTCACACACATGCAGTGTAGCCAAGAGCGTCATATATATACCACACAGTAATGATCATCGTCTACATGAACGATCTACCAGAAGGAATACAGAATTATATAAACATGTTTGTTGTTAATGCTAGACTACATGGGGGAAATAACAGACTTAGATGATAGTCACGCCCTTTCATTGTAAGAGGGGGTCTCGTTTGTGGTGGTCCTTGTGGAGAAAGAATTTTATTCATGTCTGCCATCACCAAGGGAAGGCACCCAGAAAGTCAGCACAACAAAACAGACCACTGCTTAGTTGAAAATAAAACAGCAGCCTTAAAAAACCCAAAAGAACTTCCTCAACAATGTAAAGAACTTATTGAAAATTCATGAAACTAGGGAAAATTCATGAAACGAGTTAGGTCGTTTGCCCTACCTTCCCCCTCATTCAGGAGGAGGTGGAAGATAGCCAGGGGCCAGCCAGCTGCTCCACCCTCAGTTCTGTAATGATGGAAACCCCCCACCCCCACCCTTTCCACACCCTGGGGAAAGGGAGTGTGTCAGGGAGCCACCAGGTCTCACCCAGAAATTGGCATTTCATTATATACAATGCTGGTTTCCTGGGGAAAGACCCGTGTGGCTCCTTGAAGCTATCTACCTACGGAGAAGGAAACAAAATGGGTACCAGCCCGGAAGGTGGAAAAATTGGAGAAAAGCAAACAAACCAAGATACAAACTACACAAGGGTGCCAGGGAATGAGCAAGAAACAGTGCCAGCAGACTGCAGGATGACCCCAAAACACCCAGGTGCAATAGGCATGCTGAGAGAAAACTCAACATCAAAGGCCCAAGACTTTTTAACACACTTCCCCCTACACATATGGGGCATGCCTGGCTGACCTCTCACAGTATTCAAAAGAGAACTTGACAAGCACCTTCAAAAGATACCTAATCAACCAAGCTGTGACTCGTGTATTAGGCTGCGAGTCTGATGCACACATCGAACAGCATGGCTGATCAGACCAGCAACCAGGAGGGCCTGGTCAGAGACAGGGGAAGAGGCAGACAGACCACTGACAACACGCAGTCCAGAAACTCGTTCGAAGCTATAGCAGGGACGGTGGGTGGACCACAAGGATCACCAAACCTACAAAGGTTTTCCAGGGGCCTGCAGGGCGAGTGTTCCCTGTAGGTATGCCAAGGCACAGGTATCACTATGGCTGTTACTCCAATACAATTATATAGACTTCGCTGTTAACATTCAACACCACATTCAGCTAGGGCAGGAGAGAAAGCAAAAAGAAGACCATCTGCACCTAGACACTAGGTAAACTTAAGTTAGGAATAGCACGAATAAACCCCTTAAAGAAATGAAGGCACAATGAAACTAAAGGCCATCAAGAGACTAAATTACAAATTAAGTACCGCCAACTCTCAAGATTCCCGACTGTGGAGAACAAGGAACAAGGAAGAACAGCACACCAGACCAGGTATAGTAACCTGGAAGGCCCACCTCGGTGTGTTAGTAAGGTTGCATGAACCCCAGTGCTTCCCCACCTGCCTAAAAACACTCCCGACCCAAGGAAAGACCCAAAGTCCATGACAACCGGCTTACCCTAAGGGCAAGGGCCACCACAAACGAAGAGAACCCCAAAGGTAGCCAACCCCAAACATTCCAAGAAAATAATCCTGGCAGTGCAAGGGCAGCCCTTAAGGAGCACACAGAGGAAAGTAGCTCTGAGCACATGCAGCTCCAACACACTAAGCTCCTGGATCATGCTACACAACAATGCACAGAAAAAGCCTCTAAGGCAAAACACCACATATCTGAAGACAGGAGACCGGAGCCAAAGCAACAAGAGAGCAACCAGGCACGTATACAGTAGCATAAGAACTGAGAATGCAGCAGTTGGCTGGCCCCCTTCTGCCTTCCTCCTCCTCCTCCTCCTCCCAAATGAGAGGGGTGGTGGGGCAAACTAGCTTGCATTTGTTTCGTAAATTTTTGATCGTTTCTTTACATTATTTGGAGGGAGGGGGGGGGGGGATCTTTAGGCAGTTTTAAGGCTGCAGTCTTGTTTATAACCAAGCAGTGGTCTGTTTAGTTGTGTTGACTTTCTGGGTACCTCCCTTGATGTTCGAAGACATGAATAAATTCCCATAAATCTTCTCAAGTGCTACTGTTCCCTATACCTCTCTAAGGAAGCTAGGTTCTGGATCATAGACCCCGATAAGCCAATAAGAACTCCACGACTGACGGCACCTCATACTCTGGCACTAAATCAGCATAATAGTTTCAGGGAGCCACAAGGGGCGTCCCCTAGAAAAAGTGCCTTTATAACAGATTATGTGCAACAGCACTAAATATATGAATGTTTATGTCTCAAGTGAGACCTCATAGCCAAGCAGGAAGCCCCTGGCTGGTCCACTCATGCCCTAGACACGCTCTGTCCACACAACAGCGGCGATTTTCATAGGGTTTTAGACTGGTTGATTCAAATAGAATAGTTCAAGGCCTGCAAACCAAAAATTTAGTAATTGGATGACATGTTTTAGATCATCGTAACATTTACTATAACTTATGTAATAATCCGCATAGAAGTTTGGATATTGCATTTTAGCGTCATTGGAATGCAAAAGTGTTAACATTTTTGCATTTAACACACAATTAATGACCCTTAGGATTTATTTGTAAGTGAGGAAAGCGTTTATAGATAATATGGTGTTGTACATGGTTAATAACATATGTGACCCATGATTAATGTTAACAAAGCATGGAATAAGTAACACACTACCTGTAGCAGAGTGCTGAAAAGGTCTACTTTCTTGTCTGTTTCTTCTAAGTGAATAGCGTGATCTTGTTTGCACCTCATTTCCATCTTCCTCTTCATCATCATCATCATCATCATCTTTATCATTGTCGCTGTCATTTGATGAAGAATCATGCTTCCTAGACCTTCTCTCTGGATCATCCTCATACATAAAACGCTTTACTGGTCTGCGCTGCCTTTTAACTCTTGAGTACATGTCTACAAACTGAAATTCAATAAATAGAAAATAATAATCCCAAGTAGATTGTATATGTACAGTGGCACCTCGATTAACGAGAGGCTCTATCTACGAGCATTTCAAGTAATGAGCGAGCCACTCGCAGAACACGTGTGTGTCTACTAACGAGCTTTTCCTCGATTAATGAGCATTTCCGCTGGTTCTCGGACACCTTTTACAACAGTTTTGTTGTTGTTTCGCAAGACGAGTTTTCCACATGACGAGCTCAGTGCTGGAACGGATTAAACTCGTTAATCGAGGTGCCACTGTATTTATCTGTGCCTAATACAGCAACAAAAATATACAAATGTAAAGTATTTTAAACATACCTGTAAATCATTACCACCTCATTTCCAACTTTCAAAGTGGGGAGACATCCAACATAAAAAATAAAGTGTTGAATGTAATAAAATGCCCATTTTGGGGGCTGCCTCAGTAACTTTCTGCTGAATTCGGCTCCAAAAATACTATCAGGCTTCGGGACCTGCGCAAACCTAATGAACATAAATCTACTATTGAACAATGTTGTAAGAACTTGGTAAACTCACAACCAAAACCCTCCAAAAAAATTAAAGAAAATTACATTATTGATTACATTTTCATTACATTAACCCTTAAATGGCGCATGGCTATATACCATTTGACACCCACAGGCGCATATTAATTTAAAAAAAAAAAAAAAAAAAAAAAAAAAAAAATCTTCCTAACCTGTTAATTTGTGTTCACTGATCATGGGAAAAATAATAAAATCGTAAGGGCCATATATTGCCCGCTATAGGGCGGGGAAATCTGGCAAAAAACAGGCGCTGGCTCAGCGTGCATCGCAGGCGGACTGTTGCTCGCCAGCTGTCAGGCTGGAGTTGCCACAAAGAGATAATTACCTAATTATTTCAATGTCTCTGATTTTTTGCAGTTTTTTTTGCTGTAATATTATTCAATAGTGTGTAGTGTGATATATTTATATAATAAAATGAGTGAATCATAGCTGTACTCAAAAATATGGTGTGCATATTGTTGATTCAATTATGTTCATCAAACAGTGAACAAATACTTTGTCGGTTATTACACTATATACACAGGTTATATATAAGTATCTGCATGTTTTGTTCACCATAACGAACCACTAAGTTGCTATTATGAGTCAAAAAGTAACGAGGAGTGACTGCCACACACCAGCCAGCCACTCACTCCCTCAACACCTCACTCGCCCACATTCTCCTCCCACCATACTGTTTTTGCTTTTATTCACTATATACAGACGTTATATATAAGTATCTACATTCGTGTTCACCATAACGAACCACTAAGTTGGCATGCTGAGTGGCAGCCCGCCACTGGCTGCTACTTCCTCCCTCCCTCAAGTCACCTGACTCACCCACATTCTCTTCCCACAATACTGTTTTTGCTTTTATTCACTATATACAGACGCTATATATAAGTATCTACATTCGTGTTCACCATAACGAACCACTAAGTTGGTATGCTGAGTCAAAGTGGCAGTGACAGCCAGTGGCAGCCCGCCACTGGGTGCCACTCCCTCTCTCCCACACCTCACCCGACTTGCCACCATTCTCCTCCCACCATACTGTTTTTGCTTTTATATACAGACGTTATATATAAGTATTTACATGTTTTGTTCACCATAACTGTACATCTAAGCTTGTATGGTGAGTAAAGGCACAAAGACGTAGCTACTCACACAGTCAGCTGGTGGCTGCCGCCCTCAAGGCAAGACGCACTAATATTTCTCCTCCAACAATACTGTTTGTGGTGTTATTACGCTATATACACACATTATATATAAATATCTACCCGTTTTATTCACCATACTTGTACAAGTAAACTGGTATGGTGCCCAAAGACCATAGTGGTCACCAGTAAACAACATGATAAGTCGTGCAGATGATGCCTCCGCCCTGGTAGGCCTGGTAGCCTGGTGGATAGCGCGCAGGACTCGTAATTCTGTGGCGCGGGTTCGATTCCCGCACCAGGCAGAAACAAATGGGCAAAGTTTCTTTCACCCTGAATGCCCCTGTTACCTAGCAGTAAATAGGTACCTGGGAGTTAGTCAGCTGTCATAGGCTGCTTCCTAGGGGTGGAGGCCTGGTCGTGGACCGGGCCGCGGGGACACTAAAGCCCCGAAATCATCTCAAGATAACCGCCCTCACCAAAATGGCGGCTCCCAACCTACTCCTTTTGCTGTTTATACCCTCTATACACAAGTTATATATAAGTATCTACATTTGTGTTCACCATAGCGAACCACTAAGCTGGTATGGTGAGTGCAGTCAATAAAAGGTGGCCAGACACAGTCAGAAGACAATGCCACTACCCTCCCCTCCCACAGCATTCTCCTGCCTCCATGGAGCACAGCGCTAAATATCACCACAATCCTGCTATGATCAGAAGCCTGGTCAGTTTTATCACAGTCAGGGGTCTTCTGTAATATCATTGCTACATAATAGCATGAACAAGAGTATTATGGCATTTTTAGGCGATGCTGTGGTCACCAGCTGAATAGCAGCGCTGTGAGCTCATGCTGCGTGTGTCAGGCTTGGTAGCTCACTCAATACTGAGGCCCCTAACACCCGGGAATTTGGCCCACGATTTAAAAAAAAAATGACGTCTGTTTACAAGAGCCCTGATGAAGGTGTGGTGAACCCCGTGTATCTGCGGGCCATTTAAATCTTGCGTAGTACTCCAAAGCATCATATGATGCGATGCGCAATTTAAGGGTTAAGCAACAGTACAATAAAACACAGTAACCACATTAGTGGGCAAAGAAAAGTACTAAAAATAGTAAGGGAACTGCAAACAATGGCAAGGTGCTGCAATAGACTGTACCACTTTAATTGTGATATGCTGTTTTTTTATCTATACTTTCTGGGTAGTTTTACTCAAAAATAAGTCAACAATTATATACGCTCACCTGGGAGCACGTGTTGGTGAAGCAGCAGCAGATGAAACAAACTATTCCCAAACCACCATATATTATCTACATACAGTACTGGCAAAAATAACAAAAACTTCAGAAAAATAGTTCTAACAAAAACTTTATAAACTTTCAACATTCATATAAAATATCCTATACCATATATAATTATATTATCACTTGGAAGCTTAGATCTCATTGATCAAAATTTGCAGCCACCTTGATGCTATTCTGTCCCAAAATAACACTGCTCACTTCAACATACCATCTGATATACGTATATAACCAGCATTCTTAGACATTCGTAACAAATCTAGTGACACTATCGTGCTACTGGTAAAATCATAATTATTTGTTTGATCAAATAGTAGTACAAATCCTCTGTTATTCTGGTCTTATACCAAGTCTCATCCACCAATACCTAGTCTATTTAACATTTTCATACTATCATATATTTTTCCCCCCTGATTTTCATACAATCAGGGACCATAAAAAATGGAACTTAACCTACCGGGTCCTTCATCGATAATGAACCAGCGGTAGAAGGATCGCGTATCCTCTTACGTCCACGTCTAAGTTTTATTGGTGTTTCCTCCTCATCCTCTTCCTCTTCAGTATCATCAATTTTCTGTCCAGCAGCAACCAAAGAGCTTCTTGTCGTACGTCTTTTCTGTGGGATTTCATCGTCATCATCGTCGTCGTCGTCATCGTCATCATCATCATCGTCGTCGTCGTCGTCATCGTCATTATCATTTCCTCCTCTCTCTTCCTTATGTACTTCTTCTTTAACCTCCTTAAACCTTTTAATGTGCTGTTCAGACCTTTCTCCATCAGATTCTATTTCTTCCTGATTATCGTCATCATCCTCCACAACTTCTGAACTCACCTTATTTCCACATCTATTACGCAACCTTCTACCATCTTCTTCAGAAATATCAGGGTCCTCCCTGCAAAAATATTGTAAATAATCAAGTGTTAAACGGACATTTACCAAAATCCTTTCAAACAGTGTAATATCATTAACCCATTTTCCCACTTTCATGGGGGTGAGGAGACATCATACCAGAAAAAATAAGCAAAAAAAAAAAAAAAGAAAACTAAAAGAGATACCATATATACAGTATAGCCATATGTGCCACAATACATACTGCAAAATCATAACGTAGCTTCATTCAAATTCTAATACACTACCGACACTTTACCAATGCCAACAAATATAAAATGGGGTTGTAGAGAGGAAGTCAGGTAAAGGATATGTGGCAAGCAGAGATAAGCAATACTTAAGATTTGCACTAATTTTGTTACAGAATTCACTTTCTTCCAAAAAATTATCTAGTTTTCTCTTGAAGATGTGCAAGATTGTTTGGCAAAATTTCACTGGTGTCCTATAATTACGTAGGTGAATTCTTACTAAAGCATCATTATAGGTATCATTTTCAACTGTCCTAAAATACATTGCACAATATTTTTCCCAATTTTTCAAAAATTCAGTTTTCCATACACCCAGAGGAACCAATTAATCCAGATAATCAAGGTAGTGCTGCATATAGAACAGTGCTTACATACAAAACAATTATCTCTGTACATGCCAAGATTGTGTAACTACTACTTATGTGAACTCTAATTACTGTACTACAAAAAATATTCAAACCTATATCTCCTCTGTGGGACACGACGGCGTCTATTAGGTCTGCGTGTCCTTGGTCCAAGAGAGCAAAATTCTTGACCCTCCGTTTCTTCATATCGCCGAAGCCTTCTATGTCTGGGCTCTACATCTGCATCCATGTACCTGCCAGTTTTAAGCAGTGAGTAAAAAAAAAAAAAAAATTATTATTATAACAAAAATGAGCTTCAAACATTACAATGCAATCTCAAAAATCAGAACTCAATATAATGAAAACCTTAGATAGCCAGAAGAGTTTTGCTCCTGGCAAAATATAAAGGAAAGTCTTGAGATTTCATGTACAGTGGGGCCTCGACTTACGAATTTAACCCGTTCCCAGAGATGGGCCGTAAGTTGAAACGAATTTTCCCATAAGAAATAATGTAAATTGAATTAATCCGTTAAGACACCCCCAAAAATATTAACTAAAAAATACATTTTAAACCAAATAACACTACAGTACAGTATGTATATCTTACCTTGACTAAGGACTCTTGTTGGTGTATGGAAGATAGGGGAGGTGTTAGTGTTTGGAAGGGACGTCCCCTTCCATTATAACATCAGGCAGTGATGACTTCTCTAGGGTTCTCGTTCTCTCGCTCTCTCTCTCTCCCGCTCTCGCTCTCTCTCTCCCGCTCTCGCTTTCTCTCTCCCGCTCTCGCTCTCTCTCTCCCGCTCTCGCTCTCTCTCTCCCGCTCTCGCTCTCTCTCTCCCGCTCTCCCGCTCTCTCTCTCTCTCTCTCCCGCTCTCGCTCTCTCTCTCCCGCTCTCGCTCTCTCTCTCTCTCTCTGTCCCGCTCTTGCTCTCTCTCGCTTGTCTCTCAATGATACAGGTCTATAATTGAGGAAGGTGGGTCTTCCCTGTTGCCACTTTTGTAGATTGGAACTATGTTTGCCTTTTTCCACACATCTGCTATGACTCCTGTACACAGGGATTTACTGTTAGGCCTCCAGTAAACAGACTACATTGAAAAAAAAAAAGTCAAGGGCACCTCTCCTTGGTACAACAGCCTCGGAAAAGAAAAACCACGAACAATGCAAGTAGCAGCAGCTCACAGTACTGATATGCACCTCGTGCTTACACTACCGCTTAATAATGGTGAAATAAATTAGTTAACTACAATTAATGATACGTGTCAAAGAATCATGACCCATAAATTGGTGTCATCACAAGCTTTCAGAGCTCCATCCCAGCCAAAGTGAACATTTTATGTATTACAATTCTTTTTCTGTGATCAGGAATACATTTTAATAAGACTGGAAAGAAAAAATCTGAATCTTTTTTTTGAAGGCACCGGGGGCTGTCAGCTGTAAAGAGGGACGCACTGCATGGATTAACAAAAAATTCAGGTTACCAAGATTTCTAGTTAACACTTCTGCACCCTGATGACGCTCTCAGCGTCATTAAAACAATACATGCAGTGGGTGATGACACAAATGGTGTCATGCATTAATTTGTGCCTATTCTATTATTAAGTATAAACATTGTGAGTGAAGGAGTTTATTTTTTTTTTTTTTTTTTTTTTTTTTTTTGAGATATATACAAGAGTTGTTACATTCTTGTACAGCCACTAGTACGCGTAGCGTTTCGGGCAGGTCCCTGGAATACGATCCCCTGCCGCGAAGAATCGTTTTTTCATCCAAGTACACATTTTACTGTTGCATTAAACAGAGGCTACAGTTAAGGAATTGCGCCCAGTAAATCCTCCCCGGCCAGGATACGAACCCATGACATAGCGCTCGCGGAACGCCAGGGGAGTGTCTTACCACTACACCACGGAGACTGTCGAGTTGGGTTGTGCACGCACCAGCAATGCTCAGCCTACCTTCCGGTGCGATGAGGGTCGCCCGCCGGACATGCGATAGTGTTAATTAAAATCTATGCAAGTGATATTTTTTCATTTCTTGAGTTTCCAGGTAAAAATTTGGCTAACTTGAATGTCCGGCTAACTCTAAGGAGATGGGCTCCATGTACTTCAGAATATCGAGCGTAAATACGGTAGTAAGTACAGTACTGTACTGCAATGTACAGTACATGTTAACTAACATCTATACACAGCATGCGCTTACTTGCATATTTTCCGTGATGGTCGAGGTTCATCATTTTCAGGCTCGGAACTGGGAACAATGGATGGATAGCCTCGTAACTTCTTATTTCCAACTAACCAAGACTGGTCAAATGAATTAAATTTCTTTTTTCGAGAACTGCGTCTAGGACCTGAAACAAAAATAATTTTAATTAACACTTTCACACTCCGATGTCACCCCAGTCGTCATTAATTTTTCTCTCGCGTCTACTCGGGTGCCGCGAATATGCGTTAATCATTTTAAAATACTTGTTAAAAATTCAAATTTTATCCGATCAATCTAGGAGTGGTTTCAATGATTTAGATAACGCACAATTTGATACAATAATGACGATGTAGCCTGACAACTGAGGTCGGAACACCTGAAAGATTTTAAATACTTTGAGCACAAATTTTAAAATATTTGTTAAAATTCCATTTATTGTGCTATTATTATGGGACTAGTTTTTAAATGTGCACCTTTAGATTGAGAACAATTTGATACCAAAATGAAAGACATAACACGAAAATTGATGTCAGAACACTGGAAAGATAAATAATTTTGTGGTGATGAGCGTCCAAAATTTAAAATGTTAAAATTCCATTTATTGTTCCATTATTATGGTACTAGTTTTAAAATATGCGCCTTTATATGGCGAACAATTTGATACCAAAATGAAAGACTTAACACAAAAATTGATTTTTTCAAACTAAACGAGTATATACATTAGGTTGTAGTTGTGCCAATTGGTGCTCATTCACGGGTAACTTTGCCGATTTTAGGCTTTGCTGTAGGGAGTCATGCCAGGCTTTTGAACCTTACATACATATACAACTGTAGGGAATTCTATTGCGAACACATTGATACCAAAACGAACGAAGTAGCACGAGAATTAAGGTGAGAAAACAGAAACGAGTATACACATTTTACTGATTTCGTGCGCTCACATGTAACTTTGCCGACTTTAGGCTTTGCTGTGGGGAGTCACGCCGAGCTTTTGGAACCTTATATGTATATACACATGTAGGGAATTCTATTGCGAACACATTGATACCAAAACGAATGACAAAGCACGAGAATTAAGGTGAGGAAACTGAAACAAGTATACACATTTGCGGGGTCGCCGCACGCTCACCCACACTGCCGTGAGCGTGACGTCAAAGCCTGTGTGGAGCGCATGCTCTGCACGCGAAAGTGTTAAGGGAACATGGGACAACTAACATTTGATTCATTAATGACTTGAGCATACTCTTTACACCAGACGGCTGAAGTCGGTCTTATGCTCCCAGTATAACACCGTATTTAATTTATGATCATCTTCCATAACAACAGAACTCCACTGTATCTTCTCACAAAGTATTACCATTTATTTAGATTCCTCTTCTCCTTTAAGTACTAGTTAAGGCAGAGGAAAATAATACTTTTCAATCTTCAGTGAAGCCAAGGAAAGTACAGTATTAAGGTAAAGTCAAGTTATCCAGCACCTAAAATACCAATGAACCATTTTTTTCAGGTGGGTCCTTGGGGATTTTGTCACTACCTACCTGGATAGCTCCACCCGATTCAATCTTTTTTTTATTAGCATATTTAGGTACACGTGAATTTGTGTAGCTACCCTAGACATATGAGAGAGTACACTGTGTCAAGCACTAGCTACATGATGCTAAAAATCCCCATCACACAGGATGGTTAGTCATACAGGGCCATGTGATCTAGTAGTCTGCACTGGCAAACTCTGGATGCATTATAAGGATATCATCATGAACATGAGAGCTAATAAAGAAAATAGCAAAGCTTGAGGTACCTCATGACGGCAAGTCTGAAGGGTCTAATAACTAGGAATTCAATGTTGTGTATGCTCACAGTTTTCACCAGGAGTGCTCAGAATTAGGACATTCATCACTTGTAGCCATCCACCACAGGTAACGGTAGCCCAACCTGATCCTGGAATCCACTGTGTAGCACTGTCTGGTGGACGTTTTGTGCTGCAAACATAGCTTTGAGATCTAAACAAATAATAGATCTGTTTTGTTTTTTATACTGGTGCTTTCAGGTCTTTGGGAGTCGGTACCTTCTCTCATAATTAGACCCGAGTGTTAGGAAAATATAGTTTTGACAACAGATGGGGATACCTAGGTCTAATTCCACTTCATCCTTCTTACACGGTACTTTGGCTGCAGTGCCTGTCATTATGGTGGGTGATATTTATGCAAGATGGTAACTATACAAATGAGTTTCTAAACCCTTTATTCTGTGCAGCGATCAGGTCATTTAATATTGCTATTAGGAGGTTCTTGCTGTTGACCTTGCAGGAAAAGATTTTAATTTCCTGCAGAGCAGACTTTGAATCACAAAATAATATTCCTCCTCCTCCTCTGTTTTTTAATGTACTGGTAGCTAGTTCTAGTGCAGCAAGTTCTGTTTGTGTAGAGGTCAGTCAGT